>NW_011492847.1:189364-189453 GCF_000754665.1 Bison bison bison | reverse complement strand
CATTTACCAGGGCAGGGGAGAAAGCAGGAATTTAAAAAGTGATGGAAACTAAAAGAGGAAAAGGGAAACAAGGAATATATATATATATA
>NW_011492847.1:175336-189264 GCF_000754665.1 Bison bison bison | reverse complement strand
ATGAGTTAAAGCAAAAATGTGAAGATACTGCAAGCTTAAATAGATCAACAAAAACTGCAGCAGAGAAAAAAGTCACAGAAGGAAAATGAAAGTTAAACAGAAAGAACAAATACTTAAGAGAGTTTGAGGAAAAACAAATGTAGAAGAGAAAAAAGTACAAAAGCACCCAACACTGGTCAATACAAAAGAAAGTCCAGTGAAAGGGTGGAGTAAATGTGAGCCAGAAATACAAGAAAGGTTAAAATAATGTTTGCTTTGCTTAGCTCTAATAACAGGAAAGGGACTTACTGCCTTTATATAGTTTTCGATCTAAAAATAAAAATCTGTGGTCAGTTCTAAAGCCTAAGACAATAATGACCCCTTGCCCCTAAAAATTTCTGCTCAAAAAACCATATAGTAAATACATCATATGGAAGAGTTTTTTTGAAGTTATGACTATGATTATATGTTAATTATTATGTTAGTATGAGTATTATGTTTTTTTAATGAGTAGAGATGAAAAATTTCAAATGTGTAAAATTACTATGCAAAGTAATAGCCCTATTAAGAGATGGGAACATATAGTTTGGCATGAATCTTGGCTAAGCACATTGACTGAGATGATCTGCACAAAGTAGAGATGTGTCCTGCTTACAGGCAGCAAGATGGATTAAATGACATTTTTGGGTCTTTTCTGGTCTTAAAGTGACCATTAAGATTACAATCTGCAAACTCTCCATTTCCCAGCTGGTGGGCCAATTAGTTCTTCTCTGCTTTGAAAATAAATTATGTGCACTAATTAGGGATAAGTGATGTGGAATAGGTAAACCAAAATGATGGAAAGTCCAAAAATAACCTTATTTTCTCTGAAGGGCTTTTTATAGTTACATGCAAAGTGGTGTTTGGGAAGTTCTGAATATACACTGCTTTTCAGACAAAATGAGTTCTTTGGTATCAGTGACCCTCTTTTAGAGGCTGATATAGTGCTGCATATATTCAAGAAATGTTTATTGAGTTGAAATTGAAAATGCACAGCCAGACTTGACCACAGAGCTTCCCAATCATGCATCATATTCAGCCTGTCTCCTGTTTTCCATTTCAAGAGGGGGAATGAACTATAGTTAGCCTTTGAAAAATGTGGGGATTTGGGTGCTGACCTTCTACAATGAAATATCCTAGTATAACTTTATAGTTGGTCTTCTGAACCCACAATTCCATATCCTTGAATTTAACCAACATGGATCATGTATTACTGTAATATTTAGTTTTGAAAAGTATCCATGTGTAAGTGGATCTGCACAGTTCAAACCTGTGTTGTTCAAGGGTCAACTGTATATCATTGCCCATGGATGGAATAATGGTGGCTGAAACAGTAATCTTCACTACCAGCATTTGGGCTAAAAAGGAGGTTTTTCCTCCAGCTTTTTCTGTTCCTCAAACATGACAAATGTGTGTCTCTTCAGTGCTTTCCTTCTTATCTCTCCTTCTTTTTGGAAGGCTCTTTCCTTCAGTGTGTGTATGGATTTCAGTTCAGTCTCTTTAGGAATCTGTTCAAATGTCACTGTCTTTAAACTTCTTACAAAATAGAATAATACACACTCCAGTCACTGTCTCTTTCACTCTTTTATCTTTCTCTGTAACAAGTATCATCTTATGATTATCTGACATGCTGCTTATTTTACTGGTTTATTTGTTTGTTATCTATATGGTGGTAGTTTAGTGGCTAAGTTGTGTTCGACCGTTGTGACGCTACGGACTGTAGCCTACCAGGCTCCTCTGTCCATGAGATTTCCCAGGCAAGAATACTGGAGTGGGTAGCCATTTCCTTCTCCAGGGGATCTTCTCTATCCGGGGATTGAACCCAGGTCTTCTGAATTCTAGGCAGATTCTTTACCGACTGAGCCACCAGGGTACCCATCTATCTCCACTCATTAGCATACATTTTCTGAAGATGGGAACTCTATTTTGATCACCAGTGTATCTTTAGGATCTAGAACAATATATGCAAATAATAGGTAATGAAATATCTGCATATATGAAGCAGAAGTGAAAAAAGTACCATTTATTAAATATGCTGCCTGCTTCCCACTTTCAAGGGACAGGGTGAGTCATTAGGGGTGCTGCCCATTATCTCCATGTTATAGCTGAGTAAACTAAGTACCTAGACATTAAGGTTGAAGGCTGGTTAGCTGAATTAGAGACTCAAAATTACATCTGAATGGCTCTTAGGTGCTAGACAATGCTGTATAAATTTCTCTTATTTTCTTGAAGGTTTTGGAGGGCATAAAAGGCTGGTGAAGGAATCTGAGGAGCAGGGTGGAGTAGGGTAAAATGGCCCCAGGATGATCTGAGGTAGCATGGTGAGAGGGAGAACCTTAGTGAAACAGAGGAGCAAAAGTCATAGCCAAGGACACAACAGTGAACATCATTCAGGAGTCCGCAGATAGAGGCAAAGCCATAATAAGGAAGTCTAATTATACAGTCCAAAATCTGAGGTATCAGGTGAGGCCAAGATGCCTAGAGCAAAACAGGGCAATGCTAAGGTTGCAAACACTGCCAAGATACTAGGGGCCAGGTTTTCTGATATGTGTGGCCTCTGGGTGAATTTGAAGGTTTATGGATGGCTTAAAGCAGATGTAGAACTGTCAAAACACCGGTTTGTAGTATTAGCTCCCCATTCACTCAATGATGGGCTTCCCAGGTGGTCTTAGTGGTAAAGCCCACCTGCCAATGCAGAAGACAGAAGAGGCAAGGATTTGATCCCTGGATTGGGGAGATCCCCTGGAGAAGGGCGTGGCAACACACTCCAGTATTCTTGTCTGGAAAATCCCATGGACAGAGGAGCCTGGGAGGCTACAGTCCACAGGGTTGCAAAGAGTTGGACATGACTGAAGGGACTTACCACGCACCCTCAATGATCAGTGTGACATCCATCTGCCTGTTATGTAACATTCTTTCATGTTGCTTTGCTGGCAATAAGGGCCTATGCAGCCAGTCTACCTGTGACTCCTGATGTGCAATGATGTTGCATCACCAAGTCTCATCTTTGTTACTTCTGTTACAAGCAGGGCTATGTTATGACTGAGGACATTTGCTTTTATGGGCCTCTTACTCCACAAAATATTAAAAATTATATTTTATGACTGTGTTGGACTAAAAATGAATGAATGAGTATTAAGTAGCAAAACGTTTTCTTCAATTTAAAAGATTTTTTTTCTTCTGATTTTAAAAGAAATTAAAACATCTTTATGGGGCTCTAAAAAGTATTGTGGGTCTTAGGCACTGTGTCTGCAGTGGATAACTGGTAAGGCAGGTTGGCTTATGAGTTGTGTATTTATTTTGTAATATAAAATAGCCATGTGACATCCTTAGTTATGGTAACTCTTGGACTTTAAATGATCTAACCACAACTGAAACAAGTGCATGTGGCATTATCCTATACAGTTACAGCCAATTTTTTCAGCATAGGATATCTAAAAATACCTACCATGGGTTTCTTAGATTTCTTGGAAAAGGTGAAATAGTGCTTACTCCTGAAACCCATTAGACTGTGTAATACAATTTTAATTCTCCTCATGTTAATAGCCCCGCCGTGCCAGCAACTTGATTGATAATTTCATGCAGGAAAAGTAAGAAACTAAAGTTAAAAGGTAATTTTTTCACTGGAAAAACTGGGAACTACCAAATGAAGATTACTTAAGAATATGTTGGAATTTCGTAAAATTGCTGGAAAGAGGTAGTTGTAATAACAATAACATAAATTAATCATTAGCATCATCCTACTACCATATGTTGAATTCTTAATATAATTCAAGCACAAAACTATTTAACTTTTTAAAATAAATCATTCTCAACTGGTGGTTACTATTATTACTCCTCATTTATGGATAAGGAAATGAGGATTATAGGGGTTAAACAGCTTTTTCATCATCTGTGGCTAAGATCATGAACTCCTTATTGCCAAATTCAGACTTAAATTGAAGAAAGTAGGGAAAATCACTAGACCATTCAGGTATGACCTAAATCAAATCCCTTATGATTATACAGTGGAAGTGAGAAATAGAGTTAAGGGATTAGATCTGATAGACAGAGGAGAGCCTGATGAACTATGGATGGAGGTTCATGACATTATACAGGAGACAGGGATCAAAACCATCCCCAAGAAAAAGAAATGCAAAAAGGCAAAATGGCTGTCTGAGAAGGCCTTACAAATAGCTGTGAAAAGAAGAGAAGCAAAAAGCAAAGGAGAAAAGGAAAGATATAAGCATCTGAATGCAGAGTTCCAAAGAATAGCAAGGAGAGATGAGAAAGCCTTCCTCAGTGATCAATACAAAGAAATAGAGGAAAGCAATAGAATGGGAAAGACTAGAGATCTCTTCAAGATGATTAGAGATACCAAGGGAACATTTCATGCAAAGATGGGCTCGATAAAGGACAGAAATGGTATGGATCTAACAGAAGCAGAAGATATTAAGAAGAGGTGGCAAGAATACACAGAAGAACTGCACAAAAAAGATCTTCACGACCCGGATAATCACAATGGGGTGATCACTCACCTAAAGCAGACATCCTGGCATGCAAAGTCAAGTGGGCCTTAGGAAGCATCACTGCTTCCTAAGTATGGTAAGTCACCATACTTATAAACTATATTTTATTTATTCATTGGCCATACAGCCTGTGGGATCTTAGTTCCCCGAACAGAGAGACTGAACCCAGGCCACAGCAGTGAAAGCACTGAGTCTGAACCATTGGACTGCCAGGGATTTCCCTATTAAGTTTATTTTAACCTTACTTGAATCCTCCACATTTCCCCTCTCTTAATAGCCCTTATTCTTTCTACTTTCCACATTTAGAAATAGAAGAATATGGGTAGGGTTATGAATCAAAATAATTGTAGATACTTTTTCTGTCACCCTCAAAATCCTTTAAATACTATTGACAATCACCAGTTATCAATAGCATAAATATTATCCATTATTTTGGGATTTTTCAGGATGATGTTACTTATGGACATGCTTGCCTTTTGATTAGTGCTTTCGATGGCTAAAGCTCCCTGGATGGTATTCAAGATGGGAGGGATTTAAGATTGTTGAAAGCTGAACATAGAATGCTGTGAGGTATATAGGAAATCAGACACTGGAAGGATAGTAACTAAATGGGTATTATCAGGGTGCTCTACAGAACATTATATGTTGTACAATACAGAGGACAACAATGCAATGCTTATAGTATGGATAAACAATTTGGGACTGGGGTATGGTTGATGTGGTTTTCATTAGCATCATTCATTAGTTCCACTCAATCTTTACTTGACTTAGTGTCTGATATTAGTTTACCCATAGTTGGGAGGATTTGGTATATTTGGATTGGTCATAAGACATTTCGGGCTTCCCTAGTACCTCAGACAGTAAAGAATCTGCCTGCAGTGTGGGAGACTGGGGTTCGATCCCTGGGTCAGGAAGATCCCCTGGAGAAGGAAGGAGATGGAAATTCACTTCAGTATTCTTGCCTGGAAAACCCCACCGATGGAAGAACCTGGCAGTCCATGGGGTCGCAAAAATTCGGACACGACTGAGCAACTTCACTTTCTTTGTTTTCTAAGACATTTCAGCTACCCAGTTAGGTGAAGGCATCTTGAAATCATACAAATTTATTGAAGGACTGCTAGAAGAATTACAAAATCAGTTATTTTTCAGAGGCTGATTAAGACCAAGGACAAGTAAGAAAAAAATAAGACCAAGGACAAAAGCACCTGATAACTTAGGCCTATGTGGTCTGAAACTTTGTCTATGAATTTTGGTGGTACTCTAGGGGGAAAAAATGGTTGTGCCTTGCTGTTCTTTGTCTTCTCAAGAATAGCCAATCCCAAACTAGGTAATTGGGGAAATTTTTTCAGATAAAATTGATAGTATAGTATTACTGTTCCCACCACTGCCCCTCTCCCTGCTCCCTATCGATGTCACTATTGTGACCACTATGAAACTTCTTAAATTACTCCCTGAAAGATCCATCTACTTATTTTGAAAGCCTAGCCTAACTTTTCTGGCTTTGCTGGATGAAGATATTTAACTTCTACCATAAGTCTTCTCTTTCTCTAAGCATTCCCTGGATAGATTCAGTGTTTCCTGAGAGATTTGGAAGCTCAAACTGTTCTGTGTCCAAGTGTGCGTGTCATTCGCTTCTCCTGTGAGGACTTTCACCTTCTTCAGTTGTTTCATAGTCTGTCTTTGTTGATTTTAATATTATATCTCATTTTATATTAATGCATTCCTTGTAATGAAAATTCATAATGTAACCCTGGTTTTTATTTTAATGGAAACGAGCAGAAAAAAGCCTGAAGTCATGGTGGTAGGAGTAGTTTCACTGCTTTGGACACTCTGTGTCTCTATATCTAGAAAATGCAAGGCTATCTGATTTTTGAGGATATGAAACGTAATTTTCATTACATTTCAGTAGAGGTGTTGGTTCATTGACACTTTATTATTAGTGCAAGCTTTACAATTGTCCCTAAAATTTAGAAAGCCTGTTGGAGCAATGATACCCAATGTGTCAAGTCACAAGAGGAATTCTTAATAATATCAACAGAATGCCAGTAAATTTCTATAATTATAATATGGATAATATAATTAAATTTAATATGATAAATTTCTATAATTATATAATGAAATTTTAATTCTGGTTTCATGCACCCTATTCATGCATCTTTGAATGAATACCAGTAGAATATTGTTATATAACATGTCCATGTACAAGTTATTAGAATATTAATACTTCTTACTGGTTTAAGGATGGAAGTTATTTAATTAAAAAAATTCTGAGTAGCAGAATATGTCATTGAACAAATGATGGAAATGAGACATATAGTTAAGAAATTATAATAAATTTCAGTAAGTTTGGGATATAAATGCTACATCAACAAAAATACCAAGAATGTGAAATTAAGGAAAACAATACTAAGTGAATGGATATTTATGAAGAGTAAGTTTTTCTTAATACCAAATCCTCAAAATGTATTGGAAAAGATTTTGAGCATTACATAAAGCCTATTAAGGGTGTTCTAATACATAGATGCAAAATAAAAAGTGAAAATATACGGCTGAAGTAAAAAGGAGGGAGTGCCAGTTTGTTTCATTTTGAAGAGGATTATTTTGAGCACTGAATTTTCATGCAGGAATTTTATCCAGTTTAAGTGCACTGTGGTGGTAAATTGCTCATGAGATTTCATCTGAATTTCTAAGGAAAAAAGTAGTTAACTTTTATGAGCATGGCAGAATGAAGGGCACAGATATTATTGTGGTTTAATTTTACCACATGACCATAACAAATACTGGTGTGAGAGAAAGAGGCTAATGGATTTGGACAAACCCACTGTATCATTCTCAGCATCTGATAAGCTAATTACCATGGGTGATTTTGTCTCACATGCTGGTGGTGATGCTGAAATGTGCAGAAAAATCATCAGAATTCATAGAATTGAAGAATAAAGTGGTAGTGGTCTTTTTGTCTTTAGGGAATGTGCCCAATTAATTTGAATTAATTAACACCATCGTTAGCTCATACATAAGAAAGGCTGCTTTTCAGTGTGGCCTTTAAAAAATTTAGGTGTTGCTATTTTACAACGGAGTGGGAAATTCATCCATTTGTGGTACTAAATATGAGATTGACCACTGCTTCATGTACCATATTCTTAGGTGTATGGGATGGAAGAACTGAATCAAGAGCAGATTTCTAAGATACAGAGAAAACATTTTATGAGCATCCTAGAGGATAAAGACTTGGACTCTTTAGAGTGGTGAGTCACCATGAGAATCTGATCCTTTGAAAGATCTACCAAAAGGTTACACACTAGAAAGACCTTCAAATGAATGATCAATGAGGATGTTTCTCCCAACTGCTAAGCAGTGAGCTCCCTGGCAACCTTTCATATCAAATCCAGATAAAAGGGACTCTTAAATGGCAGTCTGTGAGCTTTCCTCTAGCTCAGTTGGTAGAGAATCTATCTGCAATGCAGGAGATGTGGGTTCAATTCCTAGGTCAGGAGATCCCCTGGAGAAGGAAATGGCAACCCACTCCAGTATTCTCGCCTGGAGAATCCCATGGACAGAGGAGCCTGGCAGGCTATAGTCCATGGGGATGCAAGAGTTGGACATGACTTAGTGACTAAACCACCACCATGGCAGTATGTAAAATTAAAAAAAAAAAAATCAAGGTGATAGCCACGTTGAAGGGAAGGGATTTTGGATAGTGAAGATGATGAAGATTCTTAATATTCAACAATATTAAGAAAGAAGTAAAGGGCATTTATCAATTAATAAAGAGCGCAGATTGAGTCACCCTTATCAATAAGAATTTCTGAGAAATGTCTTGATTTTTCTCTGACATCAGTTCAGTTTAGTCACTCAACCAAGAAGTTCTAAGAAAATTTCCTCAAGTTTCAAGGTGATAGATATCATTCAACACCAGATATGAGAAAGTTGATCATATAATTTTTAAAATTTGTGGTAAAAAGCGCATAACATGAGATTTTCATGAGACATGACTCAGTCATGTCCAATTCTTTGAGACCGCATGGACTACAGCATCCCAGGCTTCCCTGTCCATCACCAACTCCTGGAGCTCACTAAAACTTATGTCCACTGAGTAGGTGATGCCATCCAACCATCTCATCCTCTTTTGTCCCTTTCTCCTATTGCCTTCAATCTTGCCCAGCATCAGGGTCTTTTCAAATGAGTCAGTTCTTTGCATCAGGTGGCCAAAGTATTGGAGTTTCAGCTTCAACATCAGTCCTTCCAATGAGTACTCAGGATTGATCTCCTTTAGGATGGACAGGTTGGATCTCCTTGCAGTCCAAGGGACTCTCAAGAGTCTTCTCTAACACCACAGTTCAAAAGCATTGATTCTTCGGTGCTCAGCTTTCTTTATAGTCCAACTGTCACATCCAAACGTGACTACTGGAAAAACCATAGCCTTGACTAGACGGACCATGGTTGGCAAAGTAATGTCTCTGCTTTTGAATATGCTGTCTAAGTTGGTCATAGCTTTTCTCCCAAGGAGCAAGCATTTTTTAATTTCATCTGCAGTTATTTTGGAAACCAAGAAAATAAAGTCTTTCACTGTTTCCATTGTTTCCTCATCTATTTACCATAAAATGATGGGACCGGATGCCACTATCTTCATTTTTTGAATGTTGAGCTTTAAGCCAAATTTTTCACTCTCCTCTTTCACTTTCTTCAAGAGGCTCTTTAGTTCTTCTTCACTTTCTGCCATAAGGGTGGTGTCATCTGCATATCTGAGGTTATTGTTATTTCTCCCAGCAATCTTGATTCCAGCTTGTGCTTCATCCAGCCTGGCATTTCACATGATACACTCTGTATATAAGTTAAATAAGCAGGGTGACAATATACAGCCTTGATGTACTCCTTTCCCAATTTTGAACCAGTCCGTTGTTCTATGTCTGGGTCTGTTGTTTCTTAACCTGCATACAGATTTCTCAGGAGGCAGATAAGGTGGTCTGGTATTCCCATCTCTTTAAGAATTTTCCAGTTTGTTGTGATCCCCACAGTCAAAGACTTTAGCATAGTCAATGAAGCAGATGTTTTTCTGTAGCATTATTAGTTAGCTATAAACATGTTACATAGCAGATCTCTAAAAATTTCTCATCTTGTATGACTGAAACTTTATAACCTTTGAACAGCAATTCCATTTTTCCCCCTCCCACTAGCCTCTGGCACATACCCTTCTATTGGGTTAGTCAAAAAGTTCCTTTGGTTTTTTATGTAAGTTGGCTCTAGTAGCCCTTAGTTGTCTTTAACTTCATTCAGAGCAGTTTTGTTAGATTGTATTGTGACAGCTGTCATTAGTTCAGTTCAGTTCAGTTCAGTCGCTCAGTCGTGTCTGACACTTTGCGACCCCATGAACCGCAGCACGCCAGGCCTCCCTGTCCATCACCAACTCCTGGAGTTCACTCAGACTCACATCCATTGAGTCGGTGATGCCATCCAGCCATCTCATCCTCTGTGATCCCCTTTTCCTCCTGTCCCCAATCCCTCCCAGCATCAGAGTCTTTTCCAATGAGTCAACTCTTTGCATGAGGTGGCCAAAGTACTGGAGTTTCAGCTTTAGCATCATTCCTTCCAAAGAACACCTAGGGCTGATCTCCTTTAGAATGGACTGGTTGGATCTCCTTGCAGTCCAAGGGACTCTCAAGAGTCTTCTCCAACACCACAGTTCAAAAGCATGCAAAACATCCATATTGGTGAATTTTTTGTAGCCATTTTAGTATTGAAGCTGGAAGAAAAAAAGTAACATTTCAAGCATATTATACTTTATTATTTCAAGAGAGGTAAAAATGAAACTGAAATGAAAAAAGAAAATTTGTGCTGTTTATAAAGAAGGTGCTGAGACTGATGGAACCACTTCAAAAGTGGTTTAGGAAGTTTTGTTTTTGCCAGATGCTGCTCCATGGTCTGGTAGACTGTTAAAGTTGATATTGATCAAATCAAGACATTAATTTAGAACAATCAATGTTATATCATGTGGGAGATAGCTGACGTACTCAAAATATCCAAGTCAAGTGTTGAAAATCAATCATTTGCACCAGCTTGTTTATGCTAATGATTTTGATGTTTAGGTTCCACATAATTTAAGTGAAAAAACCTTCTTGACCATATTTCCACATGCGATTCTCTACTGAAACTTAATGAAAACATTCAACTTTTACAATAAATTTTGACAAGTGGTGAAAAGTGGATACTGTAATATAATGTGGAACAGAAGAGATCATGGAGCAAGTGAAATGAACCACCACCAACCACACCAAAAGCCAGTCTTCATCCAAAGAAGGTGATGTTGTTTATATGGTGGGGTTGGGAGGGAGTCCTCTATTATGAGCTCCTTCTGGAAAGCCAAACGATTAATTCCAACTAGTACTGTTCCCAATTAGACCAACTGAAAGCAGCACTCAATGAAAAGTGCCCAGAATTAGCCAACAGAAGATGGATAATCTTCATCGGGAAAACACAAGACCATATGTTTCTCTGATGACCAGGCAAAAACTGTTCCAGCTTGTCTAGGAAGTTCTGATTCATCTGCTGTATTTACCAGATATTGCACCTTCAGATTTCCAGTTATTTCTGTTTTTACAAAATTCTCTTAATGAAAAAATTTCAATTCCCTTGAAGACTATAAAAGACACCTGGAACAGTTCTTTGCTCAAAAAGATAAAACATTTTGGGAAGATAGAATTATGAAGTTACCTGAAAAGTGGCAGAAGGTAGTGGAACAAAACAGTGAATACATTGTTCAGTAAGATTCTTGGTGAAAATAAAGCATATGTCTTTTATTTTTACTTAAAAACCCTAAGGAACTTTTTGGCTAACACAATATTTTAAGCTTCAAAATGTAATTTGACTATTTTATATATTTCATATAAGAATTATGCAGTTTTAAACTTCTTTGACTGATATTTTATTTAGCATAATATCCTCAAGGTTGATCTATATTGTAGCATATGACAGGATTTCCTAACTTTTATGGCTGAATTCCATATTGCCATTGTATACATACGTGTGTATATATATATATATACACACACACACATATATATACACACACACACCAAATGTTCTTTATCCATTCACATATTGACTGCCATCTAAGTGATTTTGAATAAGTGCTACAATGTGAATAATGCTTCAGTGAAAGTGGTTAGACACATATATCTTTAAGGTCTTCACTTCAACTCTTTAGGATAAATACCCAGAAACTGGATTGTTAAATCATATGATAGTTATATTTTTATTTGATTGTTCAAGGAAACTCCATATTATTTTCCATAGCCACTGCACCATATTACATATCCACCAACAGAGCACGAAGATTCCAATTTCTCCTCATCCTCACCAACACTTGTTATTATGTCTCTTTGTGTGTATGTGTTTTAATGATGGGCATCCTAACAGTTGTGAGGTTATATCTCATTGTGGTTTTAATGTGCATTTTTCAAATTATCACTGATTTTAAGCATCTTTTGGTATACCTTCTGGTCATTTCTAAGTTTTCTTTGGAGAAATGATTATTCAAGTCTTTGCCCAGTTTTATTTGGGTTGTTTTTTTGCAATTGAATTGTAGGAGTTCCTTATATATTTTGTATATTAACTCTTTGTCAGTATATGGCTTGCAAATATTTTCTTCCATTCTGAAGATTGCATTTTCACTCTGTTGATTGTTTCTTTTTCTATGCAGAAGCTTTTGAGTTTGATGCAGTTGCTGTTGTCTATTTTTGCTTTTGTTGACTGTACTTTTGGTGTCATATTCAAGAAATCATTATCAAGACCAATGTCATGAAGATTTTCCCCTATGTTTTCATCTAGGAATTTTATAGTTTCAGGTATTACATTTAAGGTTTAAACACATTTTTGAACTGCTTATTATATATGATATAAGAGAAGAGTTCAATTACCTTGCTTTGCATGTGGATATCTAGTTTCCCCAAAAGCATTTATTAAAGAGAATATGCTGAAACGTTGCTGAATTAATTTGTTAGTTCTAACAGGTTTTTTCTCTTTTTTTTTTTGGTGTGGAGTTTTAGAGTTTCTACATATAAAATTATGACATCTTCAAACAGGAATAACTTTACTTCTTCCTTTCTGATTTGGATGGCCTTATTTCCTCTTCTTGCCTTATTGCTTTGTCTAGTATGTTCAATACTGTATGAAGATAAATGGCCAGAATGTTCATCCTTGCCTTATTCCTGATATTAGAGGAAAAGCTTTTAGTTTTTCACTACTGAGTATGGTATTGGCTGTGGACTTTTAATATATAACCTTTGTTATGCTAAAGTCATTTTCTTTTTATTCCTAGTTTGTTGAGCAATTTTGTTATGAAAACATTTTTTGTATGTTGAATTTTTTCAAAAGCTTTTATACATCTGTTGAGATTATGATGTGATTTTTATTTTTTTGTTCTGATAATATGGTGTATTAATTTGATTGATTTCTGTATGCTGGGATGCTGTGTTTGCCTTCCTGGGATAAATCCCACTTGATCAGGGTTTATGAGCCTTTTAATGTGCTATTGAGATCAGTTTACTAGTATTTTGTTAACGATTTTTGCATCTATATTCATCAAGAATGTTGTGTGCTGCTCTTATACTATCCAAAGAAAGGCAATGCCAAAGAATGCTCAAACTACCACACAATTGCACTCATCTCACATGCTAGTAAAGTAATGCTCAAAATTCTCCAAGCCAGGCTTCAGCAATACGTGAACCATGAACTTCCACATGTTCAAGCTGGTTTTCGAAAAGGCAGAGGAACCAGAGATCAAATTGCCAACATCCACTGGATTATTGAAAAAGCAAGAGAGTTCCAGAAAAATATCTATTTCTGCTTTATTGACTATACCAAAGCCTTTGACTGTGTGGATCACAATAAAGTGTGGAAAATTCTGAAAGAGATGGGAACACCAGACCACCTGACCTACCTCTTGAGAAACCTATATGCAGGTCAGAAAGCAAGAGTTAGAACTGGACATGGAACAACAGACTGGTTCCAAATAGGAAAAGGAGCACTTCAAGGATGTATATTGTCACTCTGCTTATTTAACTTATATGCAGAGTACATCATGAGAAACACTGGGCTAGGAGAAGCACAAGCTGGAATCAAGATTGTGGGGAGAAATATCAATAACCTCAGATATGCAGATGACACCACCCTTATGGGAGAAAGTGAAGAGGAACTAAAAAGCCTCTTGATGAAGGTGAAAGAGGAGAGTGAAAAAGTTGGCCTAAAGCTCAACATTCAGAAAATGAAGATCATGGCATCTGGTCCCATCACTTCATGAGAAATACATGGGGAAACAGTGGAAACAGTGTCAGACTTTATTTGGGGGGGCTCCAAAATCACTGCAGATGGTGATTGCAGCCATGAAATTAAAAGAAGCTTACTCCT
>NW_011492847.1:169847-175236 GCF_000754665.1 Bison bison bison | reverse complement strand
ATGTATGGATGTGAGAGTTGGACTGTGAAGAAAGCTGAGCACCAAAGAATTGATGCTTTTGAACTGTGGTGTTGGAGAAGACTTTTGAGAGTCCCTTGGACTACAAGGAGGTCCAACCAGTCCATCCTAAAGGAGATCCGTCCTGGGTGTTCTTTGGAAAGAATGATGCTAAAACTGAAACTCCAGTACTTTGGCCACCTCATGAGAAGAGTTGACTCATTGGAAAAGATCCTGATGCTGGGAGGAATTAAGGGCAGGAGGAGAAGGGGACAACAGAGGATGAGATGGCTGGATGGCATCACTGACTCGATGGACATGAGTTTGAGTGAACTCCAGGAGTTGGTGATGGACAGGGAGGCCTGGCATGCTGCAATTCATGGGGTCGCAGAGTTGGACACGACTGAGTGACTGAACTGAACTATACTATCTTTGGCTTTCATACAGGGTAAAATGAAAGTGAAAGTGAAGTTATTCATTTGTGTCTGACTCTTCTTCACTGTTGGCCTCATAAAATAGATTTGGAAATTTTCTTCCTTTTCGTTTTTAGTTTGAAGATTAGCATTAATTCTTCTTTGAATGGTTGGTAGAATGTATCAATGAAGCCATCTGGTCTTGGGCTTTGCTTTGTTTGGAATTTTATGATTACTAATTAAATCTCCATACTAGTCATAAGTCTATTCAGACATTATTTTCTTAACAGTTTAGTCTTGGTAGGTTGTATGTTTCTAGGAATTTATCCATTTCTTTTAGGTTGCCCAGTTCATTGGCATATAGTTGTTCATTGGCTTTTATAGTCCCTTTTATTTCTTTACTCTTGCCTAGAATATCCCATGGATTGAGGAGCCTGGTAGGTTACAGTCCATGGGGCACAAAGAGTCAGAGACGATTGAATGACTTCACTGTCTTTGTTTCTGTGTTATCAGTTGTTATGTCTCTTCCCTCACTTCTGAATTAATTTATTTGAATTTTCTTTTTCCTTAGTCTAGCTAAGGTTTTGTCAGCTTTATCTCCTTTATAAAATCCAACTTTTAGTTTTGTCAGTGTTTTTCTTTCCTCCCACTATTTTCTATTCCTTTTATTTCTGTTCTAATCTGCTATTACCTTCCTTCTGCTAACTTTAGGCTAATTTTGTACTTCTTCTATTTCCTTGAGGTGTAAAGTTAGGCTGTTTATTTAAGAATTTATTTTATTTTATTTTAGGAATTTATTTCTATAAACTTGCCTCTGAGTACTGTCCCATTAGTTTGGGTATGTTGTATTTTTGTTTTCATTTTTTTCAAGATATTCTCTAATTTTCCTCTTGGTCTCTTTGACTAACTAGTTGTTCAAGCTTATGTTGTTTAAATTTCTGCCTTTTTTTTCTGCTATTAATCTCTAGTTTCATTCCATGGTAATCAGAAAAGATATTTCATAGGACTTCAGTTTTCTTTAATTTGTTGTTTTGTTTTGTGACCTAATTTATGATCTGTCCTGGATTGTTCTATGTGTACTGGAAAAGTGTGTATTCTGTTGCTGTTGGATGGAATGTCTATTAGGTTCATTTGGGCTACAGTTTTGTTCAGGTCTATTTTATTATTGATCTTTTGTCTGGATGTTCTGTTCATTATTTAAAATGGAATTTGAAATCTACTATCATTGTGTTGCTTTCTATTTCTCCTTTCAGTTACGTCAATGTTTGCTTCATATATTTAGGCTGTCTGATGTTTATTGTTTATACATAATTATTATATTTTCCTGGTGAATTGATACTTTTTATCATATATCCTTTGTCTTTTATGACAGTTTTTGACCTAAAGTCTATTTTATTTGATGTGAGTATGGTCATCCATGTTCTCTTTGGTTAATACTTGCATGGAATATATTTTTCCTTCTGTTTACCTTAGTCTTTTGTGAGCAGCATATTTTTTGATTTTTTTTAGAAAAAAAATCCATTCAGCTACCCTATGTCTTTTGATTGGAGATTAATTATTTACCTTTAAAGTAATTACTGATAGGGAATATTTTAAATTTTTTAATTGCTTTACATCTATTATTGCTTTTTGTTTCTCCTCTCATCTCTTATTTTTACCGTGACTTATTGATTTTTGTGGTGATATACTTTGATTTCATCCTAATTTTCTTTTGTGTATCTTCTGTAGGTGTTTTCTTTTTGGTTACTATTAGGCTTACATAAAAAAATGTTTTGTTTATTACAACCTAACAACTACTTAAGCTGTTATAGCTTAAATTGAATTGCATACATAATTCCTACATTTTTACTTTTATCTGTTTTATATTATTGGTGTTACAAGTTATATATTTTATATTATCTACTAACACTTTTGTAGTTATAATAATTTTTAATGCTTTTGTTTTTTAACATCTGTGCCAGAATTAAAGTGATTTACACACCATCATTGAAGTATTATTGTGTATCTATATATATTTACCTTTACCAGTGACTTTATACTTTCATATGCTTTCATGTTGTTTCAGATCTTTTTGTTTCAATTTGAAGGACTGTCTTTAGCATTTCTTATAAGACAGGCCTAGTGATCATTAACTCCTTCTGCTTTCATTTACCTGAGAAAGTCTGTCTTATTCATTTTGATGGACAGTTTTGTGAGATAGATTATTTTTGGTTGGCAGTTTTTTCTTTTAGCACTTTGAGTTACATCATTCCATTCCCTCTGTGCTCTAAAAATATGTTGATAGTTATATTGGATTCCCCCATAGGTGATTAGTTGATCTTCTGCTACTTCTTTCAAAATTCTTTCTTTGCTTTTACTTCTAATTGTGTGATTATAAAGAATTTTAGTGTGGGCTTATTTGAATTCTTTGTTTTTGAGTCTATTGTGCCAATTACTTCCCCAGATCTGTGAAGTGTTTGACCACTGTTTCTTTAAATAAGTTTTCTGCCTTTTTTCTCTCTCTTTCCTTCTGGGACCTCCATAATGTACATATTCATCCTCTTGATAGTGTTGCATAAGTCCTTTAGATTTTCTTTATTCCTTTTAATTCTTTTTTCTTTTTGCTCCTCTGATTGGATAATTTCAGATAACTTGTTTTTGAATTCCTTTATTGTTTCTTCTGTTTGATCAAGTTTGATGCTATACCTCTCTAGTGAAATTTTCAGTTCATTTATTGAATTCTTCAACTCCTTGATTCTTTTTTTACATTTTCTATATCTTTGTTGAAATTCTAATTTTGTTCATACATGTGGATATTTATTTCTGTGGATAGATATTAAAAAGACAGTGTTGAAAAAGTCTGACAGAGAATCATATCTATAGCATAGCATTCATACAAATAAAAGAAGTAATATATAAATAACACTATTCGGTAAGCATATATGAATATTTATGAACATGTTTCATATTAGAGCTAAATCTGTGGAAAGGGGAAAATGAAAGTAGTAATGGATAAGAAGGGGGAAAAATAAACAAGAAAACTGACTTGCATGGATGATGAGTATAATATGTTATGAGATGAAGAATATGTTAACACTTTGCAGCTGAGTTCTAAAATACCAACCAACAAACCAACCAATAAGCCCTACAAAACAAAACTAAATACGTATTAGAATCTGAAAGTTAAGTCTAAAATACATTTAGTGCTGTGAATTTGGACACAAATGTAAGCAGTACATATTTCTAAAATCAGCAAAGCATGATAATAACATATTTATGGAAGTTGATTTTGCCTATATGTTATCCAAGAATTTGTATAGCTTATTTTGCACTGTGTGACATAGTTGGCAACTTTCAAACTATTTAAAAGTGACAAGGAAAACAAATACATACATACATACATTTGTTCATTTTGCATTCAGAATATCTGTAATAGTCATAGATTGGACAGCCCTAAACTGATTCACTTAATCCCATTTTGGCAGGTAAATTTCCTGTAATCTTACCATTATCCCTCATGAAAGGCAAGTTTTTCATCATATACACAAAAGACTTACAAGCATTCTACTGGAACATAGCTATTTAAAAGAAAACACCACAGAAATTAGACACGTATGCCCCTCACTGAGCAGCCTTGCCCATCTCCAAACACTGAAGTGTTTTTATTCCATTTCATTTGTTATTGACTCTCCACCATATTCTCTTCTCTTCTCTAGTTGAGCTCCTCTACCAACCTAGATAGCATATTGAAAAGTAGAGACATTACTTTGCCAACAAATGTCCGTCTAGTCAAGGCTATGGTTTTTCCAGTGGTCATGTATGGATGTGAGAGTTGGACTGTAAAGAAAGCTGAGCGATAAAGAATTGATGCTTTTGAACTGTGGTGTTGGAGAAGACTCTTGAGAGTCCCTTGGACTGCAAGGAGATCCAACCAGTCCATTCTGAAGGAGATCAGCCCTGGGTGTTCTTTGGAAGGAATGATGCTAAAGCTGAAGCTCCAGTACTTTGGCCACCTCATGCGAAGAGTTGACTCTGATGCTGGGAGGGATTGGGGCAGGAGGAGAAGGGGACGACAGAGGATGAGATGGCTGGATGGCATCACTGACTCGATGGGCATGTGTCTGAGTGAACTCTGGGAGTTGGTGACGGATGGGGAGGCCTGGCGTGCTGCAATTCATGGGGTCACAAAGAGTCAGACACGACTGAGCAGCTGAACTGAACTGAACTTAACTGAAGAACAGAATAGCTCAACCTGAAATTCTATATTTTAAGTTTTCAGTGTTCATAGTATTTTGCTATTTTTTCCACTGTAGGTGACATTTCTACACCAAAGTTGAGTAGAGAGAACCAAGGGAGAGAATTTGGTGACCTTGAAGGCATGGAAATGTTGGGAGCAGTTAGGGAGTGCATTAATACTTGGAACTATCATCCCTATAAATATCTGAAAACAAATATGAGAAGCATAGTGAGATATACAGAATGAATGAAATAAAGATATAAATTTTGAGGAGCTAACAGTCTAATAGTGCTACTCATTCATTCCTTCATGCACAGAATAGATGTTATTGAGCACTTACTCTGTTCTAGATACTGGAGAATGGACACATTGCCTGCCTTCAAAAAAGTCAGTCTACTAAGAATATGCCCATACACAGAAGTAATTCAAGCAGAACATAGTATATGCTAAAATAAAGGAAAACAAAGAATTGTGGAAGTTTCAGGAAAGGATGTCAAACTGTTAATCCTTAGTAGATGTGGATAAAAGGTGGCAAGAGCCAGCTGAAATAAAAACGGGGTTGGGAAAGTCTTAAATAGATGAAAACTTAAAAAAAATTCATATGATTTCAAATCATTAATACTGAAAGGGGGAAGAACACTTTAAAAAGTCATTCAGGTGAAGTGCTTTTAAAAGGCACAGCCTATCCAAATGCCATTAATTGTTCATTCATTTATTAATTTATATAACAAATGCACTAGGCACTGTGCTAGACTCTGTAGAT
>NW_011492847.1:167974-169747 GCF_000754665.1 Bison bison bison | reverse complement strand
TGTAGATAAAACCTGATCAAAAGAGAGCAAGACTCCCCTTCTAAGGGCTCTTAGCATATTTAAACTTTACTATTGATTCAGGGGATATTCTGTATACAGATGTACAATTGATTTTTATGTGGGAAAACTTCTAGGTAGGTGAAAAATCCAGGCATTCTGCTATTTTTTACCTATGTCATCTCATGTATTTTACTTCATTACTCTCAGTATTTTTATGAGATAGATATTATAATTTTCATTTTCAGATGATGACCTGTGGTGAAGCTACAAACAGGATCAGAATCCTCTGCATCTGGGTCTCTGATGTGTGTGTGTGTACATATATATATATAACTACATATATATACATAACTATAGTTACTATATACACTATATATATATAGTTACTATAACATTATTATTATTTTATATTCAAAATCACTGCAGATGGTGACTGCAGCCATGAAATTAAAAGATGCTTGCTCCTTGGGGGAAAAAAAGCTGTGACAAATCTAGACAACATATTAGAAAGCAGAGACATCACTTTGCCAACAAAGGTGTGTATAGTCAAAGCTATGGTTTTTCCAGTAGTCATGTATGGATGTGAGAGTGGGAACATAAAGAAAACTGAGGGCTAAAGAATTGATGTTTTTGAACTGTGGTGTTGGAGAAGACTTTTGAGAATCCCTTGGATTGCAAGGAGATCAAACCAGTCAATCCTAAAGGAAATCAACCCTGAATATTCATTGGAAAGACTAATGCTGAAACGGAAGCTCCAATACTTTGGGTAGCTGATGCGAAAACTGACTCATTAGAAAAGACATTGATGCTGGGAAAGATTGAAGGCAGGAGGAGAAGGGGACGACAGAGGATGAAATGGTTGGATGGCATCACCGACTCAATGGACATGAGTTCGTCCAAACTCTGGGAGTTGGTGATAGATAGGGAAGCCTGACATGCTGCAGTCCATGGGGTCACAAAGAGTTGGACATGACTGAGTGACAGAACTCATTGACTGATACATAACTTCCCTCTCTGTTTCATTGCCTCTATTTAGTTATTTAAAAATACTAATGCATATATATGGAATTTAGAAAGATGGTAACAATAACTCTGTATACGAGACAGCAAAAGAGACACAGATGTATAGAACAGTCTTTTGGACTCTGTGGGAGAGGGAGAGGGTGGGATGATTTGGGAGAATGGCATTGAAATATGTATAATATCATATATGAAATGAGTCGCCAGTCCAGGTTCAATGCATGATGTAGGATGCTTGGGGCTAGTGCACTGGGATGACCCAGAGGGATGGTATGGGGAGGGAGGAGGGTTCAGGATGGGGAACACATGTATACCTGTGGCAGATTCATTTCGGTATATGGCAAAACCAATACAATACTGTAAAGTTAAAAAAAAAATACTGACTTTTTTTCTGATTTTAAAAGTAGAATGTATAGAAAAGCGTAAAGATAGAAACATTTCACCCATATCCTATGTTCTTGAGGTATCCTGCCCAACATTGTAGTCACTAGCTACACCTGACTACTGAGCACTTGAAATGTGACTAGTCTGAAATGAGATGTGCTGTAAATACAAAATAGACATTAAATATCAAAGGCTTTAGTTTAGTTCAGTTCAGTTCAGTGGACCACATTCTGTCAAATCTCTCCACCATGACCCACCCATCTTGGGTTGCCCCATGGGCATGGGTTAGTTTCATTGAGTTAGACAAGGCTGTGGTCCTAGTGTGATTAGATTGACTAGTTTTCTGTGAGTATGGTTTCAGTGTGTCTG
>NW_011492847.1:167077-167874 GCF_000754665.1 Bison bison bison | reverse complement strand
ATCCTTGGACTCGGGGTTGGTCCTCCCCGCCACCACCCCTGGCCTCAGGCGTGGGGTCGGTCCTCCCAGTCGCCGCCCCTGGCCTCGGGCGTGGGGTTACTCCTCCTGGCCGCCGCCCCTGACCTCGGATGCGGGGTAACTCCTCTCGGCTGCACCCCCTGACCTCGGACGCAGGGTAACTCCTCTTGGCTGCCCCCCCTGACCTTGGACGCGGGGTAGCTCCACTTGGCTGTTCCTGCCCTCGCAGCCTCGCACTCTGTGCCGCTGCCCCTGACCTTGGACGTGGGATAACTCCTCTTGGCCGCCGCCCTTCGGGCATGGCTTAGTATGAAATAAAACCATATTAATAGATTTTTTTACATTAATTACATAGTATTGAAATGATACTTTGAATATATTGGGTTAAATAATGTATATTATTAAAATTAAGTTAACCTGTTGCATTTTATATTTTAATGTAGATATTAGAAAATTAAAAATCATGTATATGGCTTATACCATATTTCTATGGGCAGTACTAATCTATAGAATATATGCTGAGTCCTTTTTCTATACATTTATAGAAATTAAAAATTGTGATTTTATCATATTTACTATTTTATAACCTGCTTTTCATTTATTGAAACATTAAGAATAAAACACTGGTGAAAGAAATCAAAGAGGACACAAATAGATGGATAAATATACCATATTCATGGATTGGAAGAATCAATATAGTGAAAATGAGTATACTACCCAAAGCAATCTATAGATTCAATGCAATCCTTATCAAGCTACCAACGGTATTTTTCAGAGAA
>NW_011492847.1:166827-166977 GCF_000754665.1 Bison bison bison | reverse complement strand
CCTTGGGCATGGGGTATCTCTTCACGGCTACTCCAGCAAAGCGCAGCCGCTGCTCCTTACCTTGGACAAGGGTTATCTCCTCACCATCTCCCTTCCTGACCTTCAACGTGGGATAGCTCCTCTAGGCCCTCCTGCACCCATGCAGCCACG
>NW_011492847.1:165617-166256 GCF_000754665.1 Bison bison bison | reverse complement strand
AAAGAATTAATCTCAAAAATATACAAGCAACTCCTGCAGCTCAATTCCAGAAAAATAAATGACCCAATCAAAAAGTGGGCCAAAGAACTAAATAGACATTTCTCCAAAGAAGACATACAGATGGCTAACAAACACATGAAAAGATGCTCAACATCACTCATTATCAGAGAAATGCAAATCAAAACCACAATGAGGTACCATCTCATGCCAGTCAGAATGGCTGCTATCCGAAAGTCTACAAACAATAAATGCTGGAGAGGGTGTGGAGAAAAGGGAATCCTCTTCCACTGTTGGTGGGAATGCAAACTAGTACAGGCACTATGGAGAACAGTGTGGAGATTCCTTAAAAAACTGGAAATAGAGCTGCCATATGACCCAGCAATCCCACTGCTGGGCATACACACCGAGGAAACCACCAGAATTGAAAGAGACACGTGTACCCCAATGTTCACCACAGCACTGTTTATAATAGCCAGGACATGGAAGAAACCTAGATGTCCATCAGCAGATGAATGGATATGAAAGCTGTGGTATATATACACAATGGAATATTACTCAGCCATTAAAAAGAATACATTTGAATCAGTTCTAATGAGGTGGATGAAACTGGAGCCTATTATACAGAGTGAAGTAAGCCCT
>NW_011492847.1:164632-165517 GCF_000754665.1 Bison bison bison | reverse complement strand
AACACGTATATATGGAATTTAGAAAGTTGGTAACGATAACCCTGTATGCGAGACAGCAAAAGAGACACAGATGTATAGAACAGTCTTTTGGACTCTGTGGGAGAGGGCGAGTGTGGGATGATTTGGGAGAATGGCATTGAAACACGTATATTATCATATGTGAAATGATCGCCAGTCCAGGTTTGATGCATAAAACAGGGTGCTCAGGGCTGGTGCACTGGGATGACCCAGAGGGATGGGATGGGAGGGAGGTGGAAGGGGTTTTCAGGATGGGGAACACATGTACACCCATGGCTGATTCATGTCAATGTATGGCAAAACCAATACAATATTGTAAAGTAATTAGCCTCCAATTAAAATAAATAAATGTATATATAAAAAAGAATATTTTCTAATGCTATTAAATGTTTTTCTATGACATCATCTTGAAATATTAAGCATTATTTTATCACATTGGATGTAACATATTTACTGAACAAATTCCTTATTTTTGGACAATGACATTTTTTCCAGTGTTAGCTCCACAATGAATACTATTGTATATAACTCTATCTGCATCTTAGTTTGTTGTTGTTCAGTTGCCGAGTAGTGTCCGACTCTTTCCGACCCCATGGACTGCAGCATGCCAGGCCTCCCTGTCTCTTACCATCTTTGAAGTTTTCCCAAGTTCATGTCTGTTGCATCGGTGATGCCATTCAGCCATCTCATCCTCTGACACCCTCTTCTCCTTCTGCCCTCAATCCTTCCCAGCATGCTGCTGCTGCTAAGTCGCTTCAGTCGTGTCCGACTCCGTACCACCCCACAGACGGCAGCCCGCCAGGCTCCCCCGTCTCTCGGATTCTCCAGGCAAGAACACTGGAGTGGGTTGCCATTTCCTTCTCCAAT
>NW_011492847.1:161918-164532 GCF_000754665.1 Bison bison bison | reverse complement strand
AAGTCGCTCAGTCGTGTCCGACTCTTAGCGACCTCATGGACTGCAGCCTACCAGGCTTCTCTGTCCATGAGATTTTCCAGGCAAGAGTACTGGAGTGGGGTGCCATTGCCTTCTCCTCCCAGCATGAGGGACTTTTCTAATGAGTCGGTTGTTTGTATCAGGTGATGAAAATACTGGAGCTTCAGTTTCAGCATAAGTCTTTCCAATGAGTATTCAGGGTTGATTTCCATTTAGACTGAATGCTTTGATTTCCTTGCTGTCCAAGGGACTCTCAGGAGTCTTCTCCAGCACCACAGTTTGAAGGCATCAATTCTTTGGCACTCTGCCTTCTTTATGGTCCAGCTCTCACAACTGGACATGACCACCGGAAAGACCATAGCCTTGACTATACAGACCTTTGTCAGCAGAGCAGTGTCTCTGCTTTAAAACACATTGTCTAGGTTTGTCATAGCTTTCCTATGTATATGTATATGTATTTCCTATATAACAGTATCTGCATCTCAGTTTACTTATTAGGAAAAAAATCCTAGAAGTAGAATCTTTGTGAAAGTTTTAAACATATTTGAGGCTTTTGATAGCTATTGCTTAAATTGCTCTACAGAAAAGCTGTATTTTATACTCCCGATAGCAATGTTTAAGAGAGCTCATTTCTCTTAGTTGTCTATTTCATTTTTGTTAAGAGATTAAACTTAATTTCAGAGAAACAAAGTACTCAATAATTTTGTTTATAAAAGAAAAAAAACTATTGTTTAGAAGTAATTTTCATTTTCTGTGAAACTTTAGCCTACATAAGGTTTAATCAGTTCAGTCACTCAGTCATGTCCGACTCTCTGTGACCCCATGAATCACAGCACACCAGGCCTCCCTGTCCATCACCAACTCCCGGAGTTCACTGAGACTCATGTCCATCGAGTCAGTGATGCCATCCAGCCATCTCATCCTCTGTCGTCCCTTTCTCCTCCTGCCCCCAATCCCTCCCAGCATCAGAGTCTTTTCCAATGAGTCAACTCTTCGCATGAGGTGGCCAAAGTACTGGAGTTTCAGCTTTAGCATCACTCCTTCCAAAGAAATCCCAGGGCTGATCTCCTTCTGAATTATTATGTTGCTGCTTAAAATTATTTTTGAGCTACATCTTCTAAGTGAATAATGAGTTAACTGTACACTTTTAAGGAGAACAACCAAATATAATATTGTACAAAGGATTCCATCTGATGGTCACTAAAAATATTGAAAATAACTGAGTTTTTAGAGATAAATTTTGTCATCAAGCAACTACTTTCTTTTCCTTTTGTGTTGTCTAATTAGTGGTTAAATATTTTCTGTGTAATTAAGAGCAAAAATGTCAGGAAAATCTCCTTCTGTTACGCACAAAATAAACAGATCTCCACTGGAGTTCATGGGCTGCTTGAGTGGTATTTACACCAGTGGGTTCATTGAATAGCAGAACATGCTGTTTCTGTCACATCAGACTTGGGCCAATCTGATAAACATGCCTAACAGCTCTGTTGCTTTAGTGACTCTGAGTTACTCTAGTCAACATTTCTCATACTCAAGACCAGAAGATATATCACAGGTGTGACTTGGCTCTCTGATCCACTTCTCCCTGTTGGTTTGCTTAGAGTTCAGGCTCATGAGAACTGTGAGCCTCAGCTGGCAAACACCGCATGCTGGTGGTGGTACAGGCTGATCTCAATCATTACAGCCTATGAAGGGCAAGTGTGTGCCAAGCATTATTCTTGTTGGCCTTGATTTCTGTCTGATTGCCTTTATCAGTTATGTTCCTATTTATCTGGGGCACTTGGAATTGAAACTGTCCTTTTAAGGAAGGGATATGGGAAAACAGACAATCTTTCCAAAACAAAGCTCTGATGATGAAGTTGATTTTTAAAAACACATTGTGATCACTGTGTGTGTGTGTGTGTGTGTGTGATTTCAATTAACCAACCTGTAATTGGCTTTACTGCTTTGGGGTTTCCCAATGATTTTGTTGGGACTAGACGAGGTGAAAAAATATTTTAAAATACATTTTGGCCAAAATGAAACTTTGTGATAGTAAACTTTAAAAGGGAATTGAAGACCACATGTGAAGACAATGTTTATTTAAATTCCAGCCACTGGCTGAAGATCCAGTACACACTACAAGGCTGTCATATTTCTTGCTTAAACTAATCTGCGGTCCTTCATTGTCTTGTGACTTCTTTCTCTTAGGAATTAATCTTGTTCATCTGGCTATGGTATTTCTCCATGTACTTTCCTTTCAAATATAAGCTGATAACCAAAATCCAAGGGGGGAAAAGGTGTGTCATGTCTCCTTAGCTATTAGCATAGGAAAAACTAATTGAGGTTATGCATAGGATAAAATTGGTGTTTATGTCATAAAGAGCAGAGGGGTGGTAGAGTTTAATTAGAAAGTTAGAAAACTTTCCATATGCTAGTAGAAGAGGACTGTGTTGGTAATGTTGCAAGACTCAGTTCAGTTCAGTTCAGTTGCTCAGTCGTGTCCGACTCTTTGCAACCCCATGAATCGCAGCACGCCAGGCCTCCCTGTCCATCACCAACTCCTGGAGTTCACTCAAACTCATATCCATCGATTGGGATGCCATCAAGCCATCTC
>NW_011492847.1:138863-161815 GCF_000754665.1 Bison bison bison | reverse complement strand
CTCCTTGCAGTCCAAGGGACTCTCAAGAGTCTTCTCCAACACCACAGTTCAAAAGCATCAATTCTTTGGCACTCAGCTTTCTTCACAGTCCAACTCTCACATCCATACATGACCACTGGGAAAACCATAGCCTTGATTAGACAGACCTTTGTTGGCAAAGTAATGTCTCTGCTTTTCAGTATGGTATCTAGGTTGGTTATAACTTTTCTTCCAAGGAATAAGTGTCTTTTAATTTCATGGCTAGAGTCACCATCTGCAGTGATTTTGGAGCCCCCCAAAATAAAGTCTGACACTGTTTCCACTGTTTCCCCATCTATTTCCCATGTCAGAGCCTCTTATTTTCTCCTTTTACTGTAATTATTGACTATTTCTCCAGTGGAGTCCTATGACATAAGCACTTTTTCTGGTATGATAAACATTGAAAATGTCTGATTAAAGGAGCCAATAATACTGGTAAAATCCACAAATATATTAATTCTTAAGTTGAATGCTCTTAACAGTTTTTCTTTAGTATACATGAGGTGTGCTTTCTCAATAGCTCAGTTGTGTCTGACTATTTATGATCCCATGGAATGCAACCCACAGGGTTCCTCTGTCCATGGAAATTTACAGGCAAGAATACTGGAGTGAGTTGCCATTTTTTACTCCAGGGGGTCTTCCTGACCCAGGAATCGAACCTGTGTCTCTTGTGTCTTCTGCACTGGCATGTGGATTCTTTCCTGCTGTGCCAGCTGGGAGGCCCCAGAAACATAAAAATGTGATTATTTATATCCTTTTAAATGTTGGTACAATTATAGAGTTAGGCATTTCTGTATTAATTAATAAGATACAGCAAAGAACCAAGAAACACTAGAATATAAGTACACCAATAAGGACTAGGAAAATGTAGAATATTGTCTCATTTTTATGAAAAAATATGCTATAACAACAAATATTTTTCATGTCAATTAACATTGTATAGCTTTAAGATTTGGAGAAGGAAATGGCAACCCACTCCAGTACTCTCGCCTGGAAAATCCCGTGGACAGAGGAGCCTGGTAGGCTGCAGTCCATGGGGTCACCAAGAGTCGGACATGATTGAGCGACTTCACTTTCACTTTTCACTTTCACGCATTGGAGAAGGAAATGTCAACCCACTCCAGTGTTCTTGCCTGGAGAATCCCAGGGACAGGGGAGCCTGATGGGCTGCCATCTATGGGGTCTCAAAGAGTCGGACACGACTGAAGTGACTTAGCAGCAGCAGCTTTAAGATTTTTAGATGAAATATATAACTTTTGAGATTCTTACAAAACAAGGATAATATTGGGATTTTAAAGTGGATTTTTTTTTTTTTTAACTGTCTAATGTAGTCTGGGCAACTTTTTGGTGTAATGAGTAGATCATGTTTTCTAGAAATCAGTGTTTCTCTTGGCTTACTTTTAAGAGTCATCCTTAACAATAGTAACTGGTCAATTTACTCAGTAAGTGCCAAACATTCTCTTATTCATACATTTATCCAAAAAAACACATGCAAACATCTACCTTGTGCATAACACTCTTTTAATTTTAATTAAGGATTCAATTAAAAACAAGTTATTTTGTGCCCCAGGGGAATTTATAGTCTCATAGACAGAGAAGACATTAGAGCAAATGAGTTAACACCGAGCTAAGAGATTGGTGGGAGAATTAATGAGTATCCTGAAGAGAGAAGAGGGGGAACTACACTATGAGTTGGGTTAGTCAGAAAAACTAGTTGAAAAATGGAGGTGTGGTAATCATGAGCAGGTTTGTACAACTTCCATAATGTCTAAAAATATTTTGGTTCTAGAATTCCTCTACTCCAACTCTTTTATTTTACTGGTGAAGAAATTAAGGCCCAGAGGACAAACGAAGTTTTAGGGGCAACTTATGAGGTGCAGTTCAGTGGTGACTGAGCTGGGGCTGGAACCCAATTTCCCAGTCCGTTAGTTCAAGGTGGTTTCTGTTAGAGCAGTTGAAGAGATAACAAATGCAGTGATCCCCAACATTTTGGCACCAGGGACTGATTTCTCCATGGACAGGTGGGGGGGGGGGCAGAAGGTTTCAGGGTGATTTAAGCTCATTACATTTATTGTGTACTTTATTTCTACTATTAATTACATCAGCTCCACCTCAGATCATTATGCATTAGATCCTGGAGGCTGGGGACCCCTGGACTAGGAGCCCACCACAGACCTTTGTTGTTAAACTCTCTTGTTGCAATCTTTCTGTCAGATTTTCAACATTTTAGGTTTGAAATTTATCTTTTTGGTTAATTCAGAACTGTATTAGGTTTTACTGAGAAAAATTATTTACATGTCATGTTGCTGTATTATGAAAGTGAATTTAGAGTAGGAGTATGTACAAGAAAATGTTTTGGGGTTTGTCATGCCCCACCTTCATTCTTTACCTTTCATGGTCCTAATGGCCTCCATTTTAATTTTCCTTCCATAAAGAAATCTTTCAACAGCCCTTACACACGTTGTATTTTCTTGACAAATTCTACCAGAAAAGCAGTGTTTGAAAAGTTCAGTACCGCTTCCAATCTCAGGCTTTATCTTTGAAATTTTGCACACTGAGTTAAAATATTGCTACATTTGTGGCCTGGGATCGTCCCTGCTAATTCCATATGAAACAAGAGTGCCAAAGAACTCTTAGAACTCCCCTTGTGAATTTGCTTGGTGAGCAGTTCTGGACTTGGCGTTTTAATCTCTCCATCAGGATCAATGTGATCCTGTGTTAACGCCAAGGTCAAGTAGGATAAGCAGTTGAACTTTCTCCTTCGTCTTGCTCGTTGAAACATGTAACCTTTATAGGCTTGGTTTCTGCTTTGGAGGGGAATCTGAAGTCCAGATGTTTCTTTCCTTCTTTTGAAAACCCCTTTTCATTTTTACTAGGCTTGGTGTCAGAGAAGCAATTGTGGGTAGATTAGGTAGGAGGTGGAAGGTCAGTGTTTTCTTCACTAACATTGCAAAATAAGAGATTTTTTTGTGTTTGTTTATTTCTATTTTCTGCCAGTTGGGCCACTGAGTGTAAGTTGTTGACTCTGAAGACATAGATTTCCTTCTCGTGTCAGCAGTGGCCAGGCAGTCAAGGTAAGTGAAAAAAAGATAGGTGGCAGTCCTTTTGGTTGGTAAAAAATAAACCCTTAAGTAGCCAACTGATCCCTTTTTAGGCTTTTTTCTCCAATGCAGTCAATGTAAATAACTCCCTTCTTCCTCAAATGCTATAATGTTTTTTGTTACTAATAACCTATGAATAAAACAGTAGCTAAACTGCTTTTCTTTTTCTAAAGCAGTCATAATTTCTTGATGAACAACCATGCATTCATTATCTTTAATTACAAATGACATTTATGGCCAACTTTATAGCTCCTGTCATTTCACATGGCTCACTAACAAGTCCCTTCAAATAACTCCTTTAACAGCTTCAAGTGAGTGGGCTTTTGTTTCAGAAAAGCACATGAATGGTCTATTAATTGGCCATACATTCAATTCTGCCTATTTCTTACTGGAGGTAGTAGGGTAAATCTCCAGTTCATGTTTTCTATGACGTCTATGAATGATGGTAAATAATTCCCCGGCTAATTTCATGGGCACAAAATAACTAAAAAATAAACCAAAAAACACGAACAAAAACTCAAAGAATGGAAGACACATATAAAAATTCTAGAATTTTATGGTCATGAACTGATCTTTGCAATGACATTGCAAATTGTTGTTGGGGATAAAATCAGTGCCACATCTGGGGATAAAACTAAGTATTATGAATTCTTCTGCTAATCATTTCTTCTTGTTTTGTCCTTGTCTGGTAGCCAAAATTAACTTTCTGTCCTTTTTGTCGCTAACTGGGGAGTAGTGGTAACTCCCTGACTGAGTAGATGTCATAATGTAGATACTAGACAGAAGATGGATTTTCAATCTTCATTGCACATTAGAATCACATAATGCACATTAAAGAAATACTGTTGTCTCGACTCCACTTCCCAGGCTTCTGATTGAATTTTTCTGGTGTTGAAGAGGAAGGAGGATGACACTGATTCCTTTTTAAAAGACTCCCAGATGACACTAATGGATCAGGGCTGAGAATCGTAACAGTTAAATGACAGAAAGACTACTATGTTGTGTGCTAGTTGTTCAGTCTTGTCTGACTCTATGTGACCCCATGGACTGTAGCCTGCCAGGCTTTTCTGTCCATGGAATTCTTAAGGCAAGAATACTGGAGTGGGTTGCTATTCCCTTCTCCAGGGGATCTTCCTGACCCAGGGATCGAACCTGTGTCTCCTGCATTGCAGGCAGATGGATTCTTTACCGTCTGAGTCACACTACCTATTTAGGGTATTTCAACTGGCAGAGATAGATTCTCCTTTCAGGAAAAAAAATGAAAACAGTCTTTCATTTTCATTATATAGTCATAGTAAAATTTTCAACCTGCATAGTTAACGGGGATTTTTTTTTTTAGTTTTTTAATGGAACTAAAATTAAGCCTGTATTTTATTCTTTATAAACAAAAGATGAAGAGTGACACTGATAACTGTTTCCACTAGGAGAGAGTTTGCTTCTTGGGTCAAGACTGCAAGTTATGATGAATTTATAGAAAATTTTTATAAATGTGAACAATAATTCTTTTTTTTTTTTTGCCTAACCTAATTTGAGTTGCTTCTGTCACTTGCAATCAAATAATTACTGCTCAAATGTGGGATATGCAGAATGTTTAGATGTAGGTAATTGGAGACAAGTGAAATCTTTTTATAAGGGGTAGAACTGGAGCTGGAAGAATCTGGATTGACTAAGGAGAGATGGAAGAGAATTCTGAGTGGAAAATAATTCACTGATATGTCTGGATCAAAATGGATTGTGGAGCAAATTTTTAATGAGTGAAAATCCAACGATTCCTTATCTTATCACAGTGGAAGATACTAAAGTTATGGCAACTATTACATTGTTATTGTTACTTAGACTTCAGAGATTCCTGACACTGCATCTATCTTTTGTTTGAACATTTATACATTTTTAAGCATTAGTCTGATGCTGGGAGGGTAGGGGGCAGGAGGAAAAGGGGACGACAGAAGATGAGATGGCTGGATGGCATCACCGACTCGATGGACGTGAGTTTGAGTGAACTCCGGGAGATGGTGATGGACGGGGAGGCCTGGTGTGCTGCAGTTCATGGGGTCGCAAAGAGTCGGACACGACTGAGCGACTGAACTGAACTGAAGCATTTTTGAGTTGAGCATATAAATGTTTTCTGCTATCATTTGAAGTCATATATTTCTACTTGGACTACAAGCTCCTCAGTGGTTTACTGTCTTTTTGTTTGTTTGTTTTAATTTGCAGTGTGTTGTTTCTTCATTGCTAAGTATGCCCAACTCTTATGTGACCCCATGGAGAATGGCCCACCAGGTTCCTCTGTCCGTGGGATTTCCCAGGCAAGAATACTGGAGTGGGTTGCCATTTCCTTTTCTAGGGGATCTTCCCAACCCAAAAATCAAACCTGAGTCTCCTGCATTGGCAGGCATATTCTTTACCACTGAGCCACCAGAGAAGCCCATAGTAAGCACTTAATAAATATTTCTCTATTGATTTTTCAGATTGATGAAAAGGAGAATTAAATAGTCACTTGGTACAAGATGGAGAACTAGTTCAGCAGATATTATTTGGATATAATCTTCATAAGACTGAAGACAAAGAAAAAGCTATGATGAAACCTCATTGTTGTTCTAAGTGCTGAGAGACAAAAAATTATAGAATAAGATAATGAGCTGAACAAGGTACTGAAGAAGTATAAGAAATTCTGATAGTTTCTTATTCACTTAGCTAGTCTTAAATGCAAACCTGTAGTCTTTGGCTGACTGTGAGCTATGGCAGTGTTGTCTGATGTCAAAAGCATGGGTTCTGGACTCAAACATACTCAGGTTCAAATTCTACCTCTGCATTCCCTAGAAAGAGGATCTTAAATTATTTAGTTTTTTTCCCTCAGATTTCATTTTATCATGTATAAATGAAGAGCACAATCATACTGACTTTTTGGGACTATCGAGGGATTTTGAGGAGATAATGTACAGTACACATAACAGGTGCCTTGTATTGTTATTTGGTGAAGATCATAGATTTCTAGAAAAGGCCTTTGTGTGAAGGACCCCAGTGAGAAGTTTTTTCATGCATTTTCTGTCCATGTTGTGGCCACTCGCTGTCCCCTGGGTCATTATAAATCAAGAAAATCTACATAGGTCAAAGCATGAATTATTATAATTCAGTTTCTTACATTTGTATAGAGATAGCATGGTGTAGTGGGAAGAGTGTAGGGATTAGCATCTGATACTCTAGGCTCAAGTGTTAGCTCTGGCACTTATTGTCTCCTATTCCATTATTCCATTATTAGCCAGATACCTCTCTGTTGGCCCATCTCTTGAGGTTGCTATGAGCAATAGTGACAGAGTCAATGAGAAAGTAAATTTGCAAATGTAAAGTGTTGTCCAAATGTAATTATGAAAAGAGATACAGCATATCTATTCTTAGAATTTAGAAAAATGTATAAATACAAGGTTCTCAAGGCAAGAATACTGAAGTGGTTTGCCATTCCCTTCTCCAGTGGATCATGCTTTGTTAGAACTCTCCACCATGATCCGTCCACCACAGGTGGCCCTACATGGCATGGCTCATAATTTCATTGAGTTAGACAAGGTCAATTTTCATTCCAATCCCAAAGAAAGGCAATGCCAAAGAAAGTTTAAACTACTACACAATTGCACTCATCTCACATGCTAGTAAAGCAATGCTCAAAATTCTCCAAGCCAGGCTTCAATAGTACATGAACCGTGAACTTCCAGATGTTCAAGCTGGACTTAGAAAAGGCAGAGAAACCAGAGATCAAATTGCCAACATCCACTGGATCACAGAAAAAGCAAGAGAATTCCAGAAAAACATCTATTTCTGCTTTATTGACTACATCAAAGCCTTTGATGTGTGGATCACAACAAACTGTGGAAAATTCTTCAAGAGATGGGAATACCAGGCAACCTGATCTGCCTTCTGAGAAATCTGTATGCAGGTCAGGAAGCAACAGTTAGAACTGTACATGGAACAACAGACTGGTTCCAAATTGGGAAAGGAATACATCAAAGCTGTATATTGTCACCCTGCTTTTTTAACTTATATGCAGAGTACATCATGCGAAATGCTGGGCTGGATGAAGCACAAGCTGGAATCAAGATTGCCGGGAAAAATATCAATCACCTCAGATATGCAGATGACACCACCTTATGGCAGAAAGTGAAGAACTAAAAAGCCTCTTGATGAAAGTGAAAGAGGAGAGTGGAAAAGTTGGCTTAAAACCCAACATTCAGAAAACTAAGATCATGGCATCTGGTCCCATCACTTCATGGTAAATAGATGGGAAAACAATGGAAATAGTGACACACTTTATTTCCTTGGGCTCCAAAATCACTGCAGATGGTAACTGCAGCTGTGAAATTAAAAGACACTTGCTCCTTGGAAGAAAAGCTATGACCAACCTAGACAGCATACTAAAAAACAGATATATTACTTTGCCAACAAAGGTCCGTGTAGTCAAGGCTATGGTTTTTCCAGTAGTCATGTATGGATGTGAGAGTTGGACCATAAAGAAAGCTTAGCACCAAAGAATTGATGTTTTTGAACTGTGGTGTTGGAAAAGACTCTTGAGAGTCCCTTGGACAGCAAGGAGAGCTAACCAGTCCACCCTAAAGAAAATCAGTCCTGAATATTCATTGGAAAGACTGATGTTGAAGCTGAAACTCCAATATTTTGGGCACCTGATGCAAAGAACTGACTCATTTGAAAAGAGCTGGGAAAGATGGAAGGCAAGAGGAGAAGGGGACAACAGAAGATGAGGTGGTTGGATGGCATCACTGACACGATGGACAGGAGTTTGAGTAGGCTCCGGGAGTTGGTGATGGATGGGAAGCCTGGCGTGCTGCAATCCATGGGGTGGCAAAGACCTGGACACGATTGAGCGACTGAATGGAACTGATAAATAGGAGTGGATGGGGAACACATGTATACCTGTGGCAGATTCATTTGATATTTGGCAAAACTAATACAATTATGTAAAGCTTAAAAATAAAAAAAAAAGAAGTGGTTAGGGCCTAATCATGGAGAAGGCAGTGGCCACCCACTCCAGTACTCTTGCCTGGAAAATCCCATGGGTGGAGGAGCCTGGTGGGCTGCAGTCCATGGGGTCACAAAGAGTCAGACACGACTGACCGACTTCACTTTCACTTTTCCCTTTCATGCATTGGAGAAGGAAATGGCAACCCACTCCAGTGTTCTTGCCTGGAGAATCCCAGGGATGGCAGAGCCTGGTGGGCTGCTGTGGGGTCGCACAGAATCGGACACTACTGAAGTGACTTAGCAGTAGCAGGGCCTAATCATTTAGTTTCAGTTGAGGGCTTTCCTGGTGGCTCAAACAGTAAAGAATCTGCCTGCAATGTGGGAGACCTGGGCTCAGTACCTGGGCCGGGAAGATCCCCTGGAGAAGGGACTGGCAACTCACACCAGTATTCTTGCCTGGAGAATTTCATGGACAGAGGAGCCTGAGGGGTTACAGTCCATGGGGTCACAAAAGAGTTGGACAGAACTGAGCAGCTTTCAGTTCACTGATAGTAAGCATCCCATTGAAGATACAGTAGAGTAAGTGCCATTCAATTTATCTTTATCATAGAATTGGCCCTGGGAATATACATGAACCTCAAAAGTATCTTTGGCTGCATAAAACTAGATTCTACAAAAAACTAAAAAAAAAAAAAAAAATGTATGGTCTTACAGATGTTAAAATTCTCACTTGGGCACAGTGATCCAGCAAATAATTCCTTCATTTGAAGGCAATTACCTACCTTGTGGCTGACATATTTATAAAGAAAAACCAAGCATTTAGTTTCCGTTTGTTTTTGTTTAGGTTGGTTTTTCCATTGTCTTGCCTTGGGTCTAAAGAAAGCCTGCACATAATAGGAATGGCATGGAGCTATTTTAAAAAGTGTGGCTAGAGGAGGAGCTAAGAGCCTAAGAGCTGCCACCGCAGATATAAACAGTATCTACTTTTATGACTTGACTTCAATAACAATGGGACCCACAGAATGCCTCCCACCCACTACAGGCAGGGCATTACCGCCCTTTATTCCACTTTCTGCATTTAACCACCTGCCAAAGGTACCTATTGCCACATCCACTTCCCATGCCAGGAGCATTTATTTCTCTCCCAGTGTGCAGGTTTGGATACATTTTTGTTCTGGAGATATATCAAAGTCAGTCTCTAGCCTGCGGTCTAGAGTACAGGAGAGTTTAGTCATAGATTGGTCCAACTTCTGAATGACAACATTAAGCTTATGAATTCTGAAATGTTTACGTTAGCTCTAGCATGCCGTTCACTGAAGTTGTTGACACTAACACTGGTCCAGATGAGAGAACAAGATCAGCAACTGAGATTGTTTTGTGTTGTAAGCTCTACTTGCAGATGGCCTCAAACTAATGAAAGCCAGAGTGTATTTCTTTCCCTGATCACATGATCAGAAAGCCAAGGTTGTTGGAGACATTCAGGAAAGCTTTATTTTTCAAGGTTAACAAATTATTGGGGGTAAATAATATGAGACTTCATTAGACGTTGCCTGAGAGGATTTATGAGGTAACCTGCTTTCTTGGGTATATTTCAGAGGCCCTTCAAAGCCTTGTATGGGGAAAAGAGTGCTGTATTTTAGCATCTGTTTAGCCATTACTTTTTAAACTGCCATTTTCGGTATGTACAATAAGCATCGAATTCAAATAATTTTCAATCAGCTAAAAAGCTGCTTCATTTTCACAACAATGTTGGCTCTGTAGACATGGTTTTGGAACATACACTGCTTGGTCTTAGAAATATGCATAGAGAGAACCTTGCTTCGTTTTTCCTTTTGTTTTCATTTGTTTAATATTATACTAATGGACAAGTTGGGCCAACTAAAGAGAGAAAAAGCGGCAAGTTAAGGGAAGGGTGATTTTAATTAGCTAACTCTTTTTAAAACTGCTGAAATCTGCCCCTTGGATTGGCAATGCTTTACCATTAGAACCAGACAGACCCTGAAAAGTTTTTAACTTTTCTTTTTCTTTAGATTTCTTTTCTTTTATTTTATTTAAAAAAAAAATTTTTTTTTTTTTTAGATTTCTTTTAAAAGGATAATCTTTTTTACAATGTTTTCTACATTGTTCTTGAGAGACAGGTATAGTGTTAGATCTTGAAGAAAAATATGTGAAGATATTTTTATATCTGCATGGGCCTTATTCCATGGTAGAAAAAATAATACAATGGTAACTCTATGCATACAACAAAAACTATTTTCGACTTGTATACCATGGAAGCTGTGTGCTTTACAAACACAGTGATAATGGCAGTTAAGGAATTTGGACAATAGTTTGAGGTTTGCTGTAATGTTCTTTGAAATGCACTGATCTAAAGATTTTGTTCTAATCTGCTCAGCTTGGATCTTTGAATATTTGAAATCTGAGAATAACCATTTGATTATTTTAAACCATAGTATATTAAAGAATATGCATAGTATTATTAAAGAATATACAATAATCTTCTGTTTAGAATCCTATTTGATAGATCCAGCATTAAATGTTTTAAGCTTTTTCTCTAAAACATTTTACTGTTGTATTTTAATTTTGAACATACATCAGTTTCTCTCAGCCTTGTAATAAATATATAGAAAAATATGTATTCACCTGCTCTGCCAATGAAGCTCTTGTTTCCCAAACTAAATGTCTTCTCTGAAGAGAAACTTCATTAATAATGGTGATATCTAACATTTATTGAATACTTACTAAATGACAGAACAGTGCTAGGCACTTCACATGTGCCCAAGAGTGGCTGTTTTCTTCCATCCTGTTTCTTCTTCCTGGCAACCCAACTAGTACATTTCCACTCTTGTCTGTAATTAGGTGTGGCCATGTGAGTTAGTTCTTGCCAAGGGAATGTGAATAACAGTGATGTGCACCACTTCTAGGTCTAGTCCATAAAATCATCTCACATGAGATACTCTCTGCTCTTTCCTTTTCTTCTGGCTTGATGCAGAGAAGCATGATAATGTTAGAAGTGATGTGTTGAAAAAGTTATGGTTACAAGAAGAAAAGAGTCTGGGTTCCAATATCTCTGTTTGAAGTGGAGCCCCCTGATAATCGAGAATATCCTTTTGGGATGGTACATGTGTGAGAGAGAAATTTTTGTCATGTTAGCGTCATTATATATTTGGGAATTTATTTGTTGTAACAGCTAACATTAACAGACATATATTATTTAATTCTTTGATTCTTGAGATTTCAAGGAATATTATTTTATTCATTTTATGAATAAAGAAGCTGGTTCATAGATATTTTTAAAAGTGATGACTCAATGGAACATAGTTCGTAAATGGTAGAGTGAGGACTTGATCAAAATTCTGTTTGTAGATGCCTCTTTCTCTTGTTATAATTATCAATAAAAAATAAAACAATTTTGTATTCTCCAAATCTTACATTTTGTGCTACATAGTTATATGCCCTTTAGAATTAAAGAGATATTGTTTGCATACTAATATTTCAATAAATTCCTGTATTCACTAAACTTTGTCTTTAGTTTGTAGGTTGTACTCAGCAAAATTTTGTGATGATAATTGGGGTAGTTTTTTCAATGACAATTAAGATTTATTTAAGTTATATAATACTCTTATATTTTAGAGTAAAAAATGTTAGAAGAAATTATATCACTAGAGTGTCATTATATGAAGATTCATAATCAATATTATCAAGTAATATGTCTATAGTATGCATTTTTCAAAATGCATACTTTTTTTGAGATTAAATTGATTATAAAAATCATTAATGGCAACAACTTTTGTTACTGCTTAATATTTTACCCAAGTTATTTTCACGGAGCTATTTCATGGTTTCAATCAGGAAATTTTCATAGTCATTTAAAATCTGATGAGGTCTGTATTTTTAGATCCCTGTGTCTCATTGTCATTCAAGTGACTGTGGACTTTCCCACATCTATCAAGGGATAGCACTGTAACTGCATCATGATGTTTGGATCAATGGAAAAGATGTTTTGAACTGTTGCCATAATATATGCACAATCAAGTTAATAAGCATACTAAATGCATCATAGGATAATATGGCTTTAAATGTAGAGACTTTGTATGCTTATTAAAGAAAAACAAGAAGACAGAAGAACAAGTATCTGAAGTCTTAGAAGTTAAGCAAATACATGTCCAAAGAGAAAAAGCCTACTGGATAGTGGAAAAACTTAGACATCAATTATACTAGAAGAAAGCACTCTCAAAGTCCAAAACAAGTAGTGAAGTACATGAAGGCATTGAGGAAGCTGACAATTTGTATAACAAAATGCTTGAAATTCCAGAGGAAATAAACTTTTGCTATTGTTTTATAAAATAACATATTTATTCATGGTTAAATAACCAAGTATAACATTCCATGCTAAGGACCAAAGTCCTTCATTTTCTTGTTGAAACATTGGAATGGTTTTCCATAATGAAAAAATGAAAACAAAAACTGCTTCTCAACAGAATGATCAGTTTGTTTCACTGGAGAGTGTTTGGCAGTTTTCTCTTTATCTAACTAAAGGATCCCTGCTAATTCTCAGCATTACCTATTACTCTTGACCTCATCTCTCTAGGAGAAGAGTCTAGTTTTGGAGCCAAACCTCCTAGAGGAACACCAGGGCCTCCTCTTTTTGCGTAGAAAGTTCCATTTAGTTCTGGCAACACAAGGCTTTCTGGTTCAAAGAGAAGAGTCTTATAAGACTTCTTGGACACCAAATAACTCTTACAAAACAACATTTTGATGAATTAAGTGTAAATGAATCAGAAACATATGGATTAAATTTCCTTTGAAATATGCATGTCTTTTCTGAATTAAGGGGAAAAGGTTTGGCAAAATGTATTTTGCTGAACCCAAAACACTAGGATAAATCTCAGTGTTTTCCTGGACCCCCAAATTATGCTGGAGTCTCTTTTATTTTAAAATTAATTCATGTTTAGGTTTAATACAGTTTATTTTTTAAAAATTGAAAATGGCTTTACTTCGACCTGTAATTTTCCCCCTGGATTTGTGTTTTCTTCTGTTCTTGATAAAACCTCTGACACTTAGAAGCATGCATCCAACTTTATGTTCACATGTCATCAAACTTTTAAAAGAAGAAATGCATATTGCTTCTCTGTCAATAATTGTGCAATCTTAATTTTGCATCTTATTCAAATTTAAAATTTCTATGTAAGTTGTTTAGAATTTTCCCCCGTGCTGTGGTCACTTGGAAAAGACACAAACTAGAAAGGTTTTTGAATTAAAGAGACATCAGGCTCCTATTTTACAGAGATAAATGTAGTGACACCTAGTGAGGAAATTTGTGTGGTGAAGATGGTTTGGTATCTGTTCTGCTGCTTTGAAGAGTATGTCCACTCTTTTTCCACCTTCCTCATTACGCCATGGTGATAGAGGAAGAAATAAGTTTAAGAGGTTTTTTCTAAATTTCAGTGTCCTTGTTCCATCCCTGACTTAACTGATCTCTTTGGGTGAGCTTACGCCAAGAAGGGGCAGAAGAATAAACACTTACTGAATTAGATCAGCTGTGCACACTGGCACACAGACTCTACTATTCTTTTATCTGAGATCTCAGGCCATCTGACTTTCCCAGTCTGCTTTAGATACTCAGTCCTTTTTTCACTAAACTATAAGCACGCAAGTCTTCTTTATTTTCTCACTTATACCAAACTTCCTTCCCTCAGGGTCCTTGTCCATGCTGTTCTCTGAGCTTGGAATGCTCCCTACTTTCCATCTCCCAGCCACTCCCATGGCTAATCCAACTCAGCGTTCAAGGCACATTTCAAATATCACCAGTCCAGAGAGGTCTTTCCTGAACAGCTTATCTTGAGTATGTTCCTTTCTCAAGTTTGTGTTTTTTTTTTTTTTTAATTTCCTTTAAAGCATGTACAATCAATCACAGTCCATAATTATTTTAGTTTTGTGTTGGTTTCCCTGCTATTTCTTCCAAAAAGGCAAGGACTGTGTTTGCCTTGTTTATGATTTTTCATCTCAGTACCTTGATATTTCATCTCAATACCTACACACAGAAGGTATCGAATAAGTGCTGTTGAATGAGTAAATGAAAGCATGAGGATTTAGATGATCTGTGTCTTCTTTAGAGTTGTGACATGCAATTTCTGTAGCAAACTTACTACAGAAAGAGATAGAAGAGATACATATAGAATGGATTATGTGGATTTGCTGGGACTTTGTTAGTTTGTGTTTGTCATCCTGGTTTAATTATTCATAGTAGTCACTTTCACTTTCAGCAGTGGTCAAGTTGGGGCAATTAATTATATGATCATTTGAGTTATCTAGTATTTTGGACAAATATATAATGATATATTCTCTGATGTTGGGAAAGATAGAAGACAGGAGGAGAAGGGGATGACAGAGGACAAGATGGTTGTGTGACATCACCAACTCTATGGACATGAGTTTGAGCAAGCTCTGGGAGATGGTGAAGGGCAGGGAAACCTGGCGTGCTGCAGTCCATGGGGTTGGCAAAGAGTCGGACATGACTGAGTGACTGAACAACAACATATAATGATATGTGTTCATCAATATGGTACCATACAGAGTACTTTTCTCAGCTCTAAAAATCCTCTGTGCTCTATCTATTCATCCCTACCCTACAACCCATAGCAATTACTAATCTTTTTCCTATTCCATAGTTTTGCCTCTTTTCAGAATGTCATGTATTTGGAACCACGCAGTATGTTTCTTGATCCACTCTGACAATCTCTTTCAGTTGGTGCATTTAGACCACTGATCAGTAAGGTGATTATTGATGTAGCTGGATAACTATTTACCAGATTAGTTACTATTTTCTGATTGTTCCCTTTGTTCTATTTGAGCCTTCCATTCTTATTCTGCCTTTTGTGATTTTAATCGAACATTTTATATGATTCCATTTTCTCTCCTTTCTTACGTATCAGTTATACTCTTTTTTTCTTTTTTACTTTAATTGTTGCCCTAGTTTGCAATATAAAATTCTAATATTCCTGCTGTGTCTGGTTCTGACACTTGTTCTCTCTTTTCAGATTGTGATTTTGCCTTTTGGTATGCCTTGTGATTTTTCTTGAGAGCCAGACACGATGTGTCAGGTAAAAGGAACTGTTGTAAATAGGGCTTTATTAATGTTATAGTGAGTGTGAGGAGAGGGCAAGTGTTCTATAGTCCTTTGATGAGGTCTCAGTATCTTTGAGGCCTACGCCTCTGTACTGTGAACTTTACAAATGTTTCTCAGTTCTTTTCTCCTCCACTGGGTGATACAGGATGGAAGAATGGGTGGAGTTGGGCATTTCTCTTCTCCCATTAGGCCTAGTAGAAGCTGGAGTAGGGTATTTTCCTTCACTTAGCGGCTGTGCGGGCAGAGGAGGGCTGAGAGGAGCTACTCCACGTTCAAGGTCAGGAGGGGCAACCTTGTCCAAGGTAAGGAGCAGCGGCTGTGCTTTGCTGGAGCAGCTGTGAAGAGATACCCCACGTCCAAGGTAAGAGAAACCCAAGTAAGACAGTAGGTGTTGCGAGAGGGCATCAGAGGGAAGACACCCTGAAACCATAATCACAGAAAACTAGCCAATCTGATCACACAGACCACAGCCTTGTCTAACTAAATAAAACTTGGGTGGCCATGTGAGGCGACCCAAGACAGACGGGTCATAGTGGAGAGGTCTGACAGAATGTGGTCCACTGGAGAAGGGAATGGCAAACCACTTCAGTATTCTTGCCTTGAGAACCCCATGAACAGTATGAAAAGGCAAAATGATAGGATACTGAAAGAGGAACTCCCCAGGTCGGTAGGTGCCCAATATGTTACTGGAGATCAGTGGAGAAATAACTCCAGAAAGAATGAAGGGATGGAGCCAAAGCAAAACCAACACCCAGTTGTGGATGTTACTGGTGATGAAGAAAGGTCCAATGCTGTAAAGAGCAATATTGCATAGGAACCTGGAATGTTAGGTCCATGAATCAAGGCAAATTGGAAGTGGTCAACAGGAGATGGCAAGAGTGAACATCGACATTCTAGGAATCAGCGAACTAAAATGGACTGGAATGGGTGAATTTAACTCAGATGACCATTATATATACTACTGTGGGCAGGAATCCCTTAGAAGAAATGGAGTAGCCATCATGGTCAACAAAAGAGTCCAAAATGCAGTACTTGGATGCAATCTCAAAAATAACAGAGTGATCTCTGTTCATTTTCAAGGCAAACCATTCAATATCATGGTGATCCAAGCCTATGCCCCAACCAGTAACCCTGAAGAAGCTGAAGTTGAATGGTTCTATGAAGACCTACAAGATCTTTTAGAACTAACACCCAAAAAAGATATCCTTTTCATTATAGGGGACTGGAATGCAAAAGTAGGAAGTCAAAAAACACCTGCGGCAAAAGGCAAATATGGCCTTGGAGTATGGAATGAAGCAGGGCAAAGGCTAATAGAGTTTTGCCAAGAGAATGCACTGGTCATAGCAAACACCCTCTTCCAACAACACAAGAGAAGACTCTACACATGGACATCACCAGATGGTCAACACCAAAATCAGATTGATTATATTCTTTGCAGCCAAAGATAGAGAAGCTCTATATAGTCAGCAAAAACAAGACCAGGAGCTGACTGTGGCTCAGATCATGAACTCCTTATTGCTAAATTCAGACTTAAATTGAAGAAAATAGGGAAAACCACTAGACCATTCAGGTATGACCTAAATCAAATCCCTTATGATTATACAGTAGAAGTGAGAAATAGATTTAAGGGATTAGATCTGATAGAGTGCCTGATGAACTATGGATGGAGGTTCGAGACATTGTATAGGAGACAGGGATCAAGACCATCCCCATTGAAAAGAAATGCAAAAAAGCAAAATGGCTGTCTGAGGAGGCCTTACAAATAGCTGTGAAAAGAAGAGAAGCAAAAAGCAAAGGAGAAAAGGAAAGATATAAGCATCTGAAGGCAGAGTTCCAAAGAATAGCAAGGAGAGATGAGCACGCCTTCCTCAGCGATCAATGCAAAGAAATAGAGGAAAACAACAGAATGGGAAACACTAGAGATCTCTTCAAGAAAATTAGAGATACCAAGGTAACATTTCATGCAAAGATGGGCTCGATAAACGACAGAAATTGTATGGACCTAATAGAAGCAGAAGATATTAAGAAGAGGTGGCAAAAATACATAGAAGAACAGTACAAAAAAGATCTTTATGACCAAGATAATCATGATGGTGTGATCACTCACCTAAAGCCAGACATCCTGGAATGTGAGGTCAAGTGGGCCTTAGGAAGCATCACTGTGAACAAAGCTAGTGCAGGTGATGGAATTCCAGTTGAGCTATTTCAAATCCTGAAAGATGATGCTGTGAAAGTGCTGCACTCAATATGCCAGCAAATTTGGAAAACTCAGCAGGAGCCACAGGACTGGAAAAGGTCAGTTTTCATTCCAATCCCAAAGAAAGGCAATGCCAAAGAATGCTCAAACTGCCAAACAACTGCACTCATCTCACATGCTAGTAAAGTAATGCTCAAAATTCTCCAAGCCAGGCTTCAGCAATACGTGAACTGTGAACTTCCAGATGTCAAGCTGGTTTTAGAAAAGGCAGAGGAACCAGAGATCAAATTGCCAACATCTGCTGGATCATGGAAAAAGCAAGAGAGTTCCAGAAAAACATCGATGTCTGCTTTATTGACTATGCCAAAGCCTTTGACTGTGTGGATCACAATAAAGTGTGGAAAATTCTGAAAGAGATGGGAATACCAGACCACCCAACCTGTCTCTTGAGAAACCTATATGCAGGTCAGGAAGCAACAGGTAGAACTGGACATGGAACAACAGACTGGTTCCAAATAGGAAAAGGAGTACGTCAAGGCTGTATATTGTCACCCTGCTTATTTAACTTATGTGCAGAGGACATCATGAGAAACGCTGGGCTGGAGGAAGCACAAGCTGGAATCAAGATTGCCGGGAGAGTCCATAAGACTGTTCTATACATCAGTGTCTCTTTTGCTGTCTCTGTGGGAGAGGGAGAGGGTGGGAAGATTTGGGAGAATTGCATTGAAACATGTAAAATATCATGTATGAAACGAGATGCCAGTCCAGGTCGATGCACGATACTGGATGCTTGGGGCTAGTGCACTGGGATGACCCAGAGGGATGGTATGGGGAGGGAGGAGGGTTCAGGATGGGGAACACATGTATACCTGTGGCAGATACATTTTGATATTTGGCAAAACTAATACAATTATGTAAAGTTTAAAAAAAAAAGATTGCCGGGAGAAATATCAATAACCTCAGATATGCAGATGACACCACCCTATGGCAGAAAGTGAAGAGGAACTAAAAAGCCTCTTGATGAAAGTGAAAGAGGAGAGTGAAAAAGTTGGCTTAAAGCTCAACATTCAGAAAATGAAGATCATGGCATCTGGTCCCATCACTTCATGGGAAATGGATGGGGAAACAGTGTTAGACTTTATTTTTTTGGTCTCCAAAATCACTGCAGATGTTGATCTCATGATTGCAGCCATGAAATTAAAAGATGCTTACTCCTTGGAAGGAAAGTTATGACCAACATAGATAGCATATTAAAATGCAGAAAGATTACTTTGCCAACAAAGTTCTATCTAGTCAAGGCCATGGTTTTTCCATGTATGGATGTATGGATGTGGGTGTTGGACTATGAAGAAAGCTGAGTGCTAAAGAGTTGATGCTTTTGAACTGTGGTGTTGGAGAAGACTCTTGAGAGTTCCTTGGACTGCAAGGAGATCCAACCAGTCCATCCTAAAGGAGACCAGTCCTGGGTATTCATTGGAAGGACTGATGCTGAGGCTGAAACCCCAATATTTGACCACGCCATGCGAAGAGTTGACTCATTGGAAAAGACCCTGATGCTGGGAGGTATTGGGGCAGGAGAACAAAGGGATGACCTAGGATGAGATGGCTGGATGGCATCATCCACTCGATGCACACGAGTTTGGGTGAACTCTGAGAGTTGGTGATGGACAAGGAGGCCTGGTGTGCTGTGATTCATGGGATCACATAGAGTCAGACATGACTGAGCGACTGAACTGAACTGAACTGAGGTCGGTTAGGCTCTAATACCTCAGCTCTAGCTAATTTGGCTCTGGTTAACTGGTTTCCTCTGTGGGCAGGCCTTATTAAGGAGAACAGAGTGCTCTTATATATCTCAGGAGTGGTTCTTTCTTCCTCTGCTGGAAGCACAAGGGGATTTTTCCTCCGATATTAATCCTTACTCGTGGGAACACAGTTGATCTTTTGGAGGTGAATTTCACAATATTATGTCTGCCTTCCTATGACTGGATCTCCCTGAAGTTCTGAACTCTCAGAGTTGCCTACGCTGAGCCTCTGTAATTTGTGTACTACAGTTCAGATTTTTGTTCCTGAGGAGGTTTCTGCTTACAAATCTCTGTTCTCCTAAGTTGTGACTCCCTGTATTTGCTGTCTTTCTGATATTGTGGGCGGTTGATTCGCTCTGTGTCATTGCCTGTATTATAAATTCAAGAAGAGTTGTTGATTTTTCAGTTTGTTCAGCTTTTTAGTTGTTGTTAGGATGGAGTGGTTTCCAGTGTTCTTACACCCAGAACATTTGTGTATCACTTTGTGAAGGATAGGCATTTGCTTTTTAAAAAAACAGAATAGGAAGCAGATACTGAGATGAAGTTAGGAGAATAAAAGATGTATTTTTCACTATGAAAGAAGAGGAGTAAAAATAGGATTGGGCAATGGGAACTCTTGGATTGTGAGGTATATCTGACACAGTCTCTGCCAGCCTCATGGGATTTGGGGAGCAAGGCTTGCCCCTCAGCTTTTGTTAATAGTATGAGGTAAGAGCTTATCTTTACATATGGATAGTGAATTGTTTCAGCACTATTTATTGAACACCATTTGTTGAAACCCTGGCTTCTGGTGGTTCAGTAACCCCCACCTGGCCTTAATTGTAGGAACCCTATCATCTCCATTGCTATCCATGAAATATTGTTGCATCTTCTGTCAACACTTGATCTGTAGAGGAGAGCCACTATAAACTTAATAATTATGTGCTGTGGGCTAAGTTGCTTTTAGTTGTGTCCATCTCTTTGTGACCCTATGGACTGTAGTTTCATCAAGCTCCCCTGTCCATGGGATTCTCCAGCAAGAATACCGGAGTAGGTTGCCATTTCTTCCTTCAGGGGATCTTCCTGATCCAGGGATCGAACATGCAGCTCCTGTGCTCCTGCATTGCAGGCAGATTCTTTACCACTTGAGCCACCAGGGAAGACCTCTTAACAATTATGGTGCCCCTCTAATCAGCATGTTCCTGATGGCTTTGGTGAATGTTGTGCCCTTTGGGTCTTCTTGTGACAGAATCCTCAGGTAGGTCGTCAAACTGTATATAATATAACCTTGGCCAATATGCCTGGCCCTCTAAGCCTTTTATTCCTTTCCTATACCATCTGCTATGGCAGTTCAGGCATTTTAAACTTGTTCAACATGAGTTTGTTTCTCCAGGCTCCTAGAAGGCACCCTTACTGCTAATTTACACTACCTTCTCGTGCCCTTCTAGAACATTATACCTATATCCTGAGACAGTGTCCTTACATTAATTAAGAGTCAATATATCAGGCCTATTGTCTAATCTTCTTGGTCAAGCCTTCTCAAAACCCAGTCAAAGGTATTATCTCAGTCCCTGTTAGTACATGCTGACTTACTCTTACACATCTTTTTGGATATAGTCCCCTTTTCTCTCTTATCAGGTCCAGTTTTCCCAGGACTTAATCCTATCTGTTGGTGCCTTGACTTAAGAAGAGGTGAGGAAAGATCCTCTGTTAGTAGGGTAGGGGCTTCTGCAGGTTATTCTTACTTTGGGGAAGTGCTAAATCTTAATAGAGAGGACTAAGATGTCACTGCATGTTCTGGGCTTGGGTAGCTGCTCACATTTTATGTTTCAGGGTCCTGCTGCTGCTGCTGCTGCCAAGTCGCTTCAGTCATGTCCGACTCTGTGCGACCCCATGGATTGCAGCCTACCAGGCTTCTCCGTCCATGGGATTCTCCAGGCAAGAACACTGGGGTGGGTTGCCATTTCCTTCTGCAATGCATGAAAGTGGAAAGTGAAGGTGAAGTCACTCAGTCGTGTCTGACTCTTAGCAGCCCCATGGACTGCAGCCTACCAGGCTCCTCCATCCATGGGATTTTCCAGGCAACAGTCCTGGAGTGGGGTGCCATTGCCTTCTTCCTTCGGGTCCTAGGTTTTCCCAACCAGGGCCCTCATTTTGGCATAACTGTTCTAGCTCACCTGAGCATATAAAATTCTTTTAAACATGTTGTTGTTGTTCAATTACTAAGTCATGTCCCACTTTTTGTGACCCCATGGACTTTAGCATGCGAGGGGCCCCTATCCTTCACTATTTCCCTGAGTTTGCTCAAATTTATGTCCATTAAGTCTGTGAGGCTAACCACCTCTTCCTCTGTCTTTCCCTTCTCCTTTTGCCTTCAATCTCTCCCAGCATCAGGGTCTTTCCCAGTGACTCAGCTCTTTGCATTCATGTGGCCAAAGTACTGGAGCTTCAGCTTCAACAACAGTCCTTTCAGTGAATGTTGAGGGTTGATTTCCTTTAGGATTGATTTTAGGCTTTATCTCCTTGCTGTCCAAGGGACTCTCAAGAGTCTTTTCCAGCACCACAATTCAAAGGCATCAATTCTTCGGTGCTCAGCCTTATTTATGGTCCAATTATCAAGTCTGTACATGACTACTAGAAAAGCTATAGCTTCAAGTATATGGACCTTTGTCAGCAAAGTAATATCTCTGCTTTTTAATATGCTATCTAGGTTGGTCATAGCTTTCCTTCCAAGGAGCAAGTATCTTTGTCTAATGCCACCTTGAGAAGCACATGACCTGGGTGCAAAAGCTGAGGCAGACATAAAGGAATGGACACTCTTAGACTGGCAGCTAACTGTATTCTTTGGTTCTGGATAAAGTGTTCCTTCTTGAAAAGGTGTGTGAGTAGCACATTGCCATGCCTCTGTGAGATGTCTTGGTAGTCTATTGTTCTATGGAACACAGTTTCATCCTGGACTCTTGAAATTTGAATTCTGCTAATTACCAGTAAAAGCAATTTAGTAATGGAAAAGCATAATTATTGGTGAACATTAGCATAAACTAGCAATATTTAAATAATTGTACAAGTATAGGTACAACTAGATACATTATCCTTACACTAAACTACTAATTTCTATTCAAATTTCACAGCTGAAAGAAAATAATCTTTAGCTCTCAACTTTGGAACTTAATGAGTTAAGAATCCTAGGTTTATCTGTGACTTCTAAAGATTTCAGCAGTTGTACGTTTTTCAATAGTGGTGTGTTTTACTCAGCTTTGTCTTTTCCTCACTTAAATGCTAGGGTAATTCTCTGTGTTTTATAACAGTACTTACTTTTCTTTTCTGGCTTTGCAGAATTACAATTGCTAGGTAATGATTGTGAGGTTTGGTCATAGTCCATGTTATCTCACCAGGGACCCTCCAGAAGAGTGTAGGAAGATGGGAATTCTCTCTTATCTCAACTAGGAGCCTGAAGGAGACTTCCTCCTGACCATTCTTTCAGCAGACATTCCTGAACATTATGCGTTCCTCAGTTAAGTTCAGTTTCTTAGTCATGTCTGACTCTTTGCAACCCCATAGACTGTAGAACGCTAGGCTTCCCTATCCATCACCAACTCCCCTAGCTTGCTCAAACCCATATCCATTAGGTTGGTGATGCCATCCAGCCATCTGATACTCTGTTATCCTCTTCTCCTCCTGCCTTCAATTTTCCCAGCATCAGGGTCTTTTTCAATGAGTCAGTTCTTCACATCAAGTGGCCAAAGTATTGGAGTTTC
>NW_011492847.1:134331-138763 GCF_000754665.1 Bison bison bison | reverse complement strand
TGGATCTTCTTGCAGTCCAAGGGACTCTCAAGAGTCTTCTCCAACACCACAGTTCAAAAGCATCAATTCTTTGGCACTCAGCTTTCTTTATGGTCCAGCTTTCATGTCCGTACATGACTACTGGAAAAACCATGGCTTTGACTAGGCAGACCTTTGTCGGCAAAGTAATATCTGTGCTTTTTAATATGCTGTCTAGGTTAGTCATAGCTTTTCCCCCAAGGAGAGAGTGTCTTTTAATTTCATGGCTGCAGTCACCATCTGCAGTGATTTTGGAGTCCCAAAATATAAAGTCTGTCACTGTTTCCATTGTTTCCCCATCTATTTGCCATGAAGTGATGGGACCAGATACAATGATCTTAGTGTTTTGATGTCACCTTCCTAGCTTTTAAGTAAAGTGTCAATTGTTCAGTCGTGTCTGGCTCTTTGTGACCCCATGGACTGTAACCTGCCAGCCTCCTCTGTCTGTGGAGTTTTCCAGGCAAGAATATTGGTGTGGATTGCCATTCTCTTCTCCAGGGGTTTTCCAGACCCAGGGATTGAACCTGGGTTGCCTACATCACGGGCAGATTTTTACCATCTGAGCCACCTTTCCCCTTTTAATGAAAGAGCTTTTAAAATGCTAATTTATATTTAATATATAATTTAATAGAATGTTAAGTTTTGTAACTTTCATTTTCTTACACATTTACTTTTAAAGCAATTAAGGCCTCCTTATGAAAAAAAAGTGTTTAAAAGACTTTTAATTAGCATTTAGATTTTTGTATTTCTTTTATTAAAATTTATGATTTTAGAACCTTTGACTTAATCACATCCTTGTGACCAGAAAAGAACTGTACGAGGAAAGCGGAACAATTCTGGGTTTGGGAAGTGGTTAGAAAGAAGAATGAAAATAAAAATGAATTATAGCATTTTGCTTTTCTCTTTGTACATGGATGTTTTCTAAGACAATAAAAAATAATGACTTCATAGCCACAGGCAGAGTTTGGTATCAAGTTGAGAATCATAAATACAGACAGGAATTTTAAAATGGGAATTGATTATATTAAAGGAATTCGATGGTGGATGCATGTATGTGATAATCACTTCTACCTTTAAACCTGCATTTTAGAACCTCTTATCAGAGGGTATTTATTATAACATTGAATTAGGTCCTTGCAACTGCTATGTTCTTTTATTTCCAATAAAAATCATACATTTCAAAACAATTATTGCCTTACTCTTAAGTTGCTTTTAAAATAATTGGGAACAAAATTAATTTTCATGAAACCCTACTAAAAAAAGCTGATGTATGTCTTTGTCTCACAGTTAAGAAAAAGAATATGTTAAGTAGTGTACCAAATAATTTATAGGAGAATTAGGATTGATAATAATTTCCTAATTTCTGTTTTAATCATGCTGCCTTTTAGAATTCTCATTATATATTCATTAATTTTTTTCTAATTCTACTTAAATTCTACTGTGGCAGATATATTTAATAACTTAACATAATTTAAAGGGCTTCCCTGGTAGCTCAGCTGGTAAAGAATCTGCCTACAAGGCAGGAGACCCAGGTTCAATCCCTGGGTTGGGAAGATCCCCTGGAGAAAGGAATAGCTATTCACTCCAGTACTCTGGCCTGGAGAATTCCTGGGTGGCAAAGAGCTGGACATGACTGGAGTGACTTTCACTTTCACATAATTTAAAGGATAAGATAGATGTTATTAACTAGTGACAGGTTTCTAGAGAAATACATACTTCTGTTTTTTAAAATGTCCTTTTTGATCTATTTAGACTCTGTGTAAAAATCACAAATAAAGGTATTTAAATTTTAACCCTAACCATAATATAACCATTAATATGATGTTATTGAAAATGTACTTTAATTGGCTATTCTATCCTGTAAATATTGACCTTTAGATTCGTAAAACATGTTACCTCCTATGCTTAAAGCAAGTGATCTAAATTATGGAATTCTATCTACTGGACATTAAAGAAAGGGGAAAAGCTCTGAGATATTCTGGGGAATTCATAGCTTTCATTGTTATGGAAATATTCTATTTATCAAGAAAAACTATCATGCTCTTAGCATCCTAACAATTACTTTAATGCTGGATTCCTCAAAGCAACTGTGGAGACTGCTGTTTTCTGAAGTTTTGTGGGAACACAGTCTTCTAGGATATGAAGAAAAGTGGGTTTTTTTTTTTTTAAATCATTGTATTCTTCTTTTCAGAGATAGTATGCCATGGTAACTTATTTTCTAGACAGCCCTCGATTAATATTTGAATAAATCAATTATTAGTGATCAGTTTCTCCTTCCACATTTTTCTGGAGTTTAAAGACAAAAACACAGATAACTCAAACACCTCTGGTTTATAGATGTTTTTATAGGTATAGGATAATTTCCTTATCCTTTTCATTAAGAGGAAATGAAGGATTTGGGGCAAAATAGTGGAGCCTTCTTTTTGTTAGAACTTTTTTTTTCAATTTTGCTTTTGTTGCCAGGATCTATGGGGTACTTCACAAGGTGTCATTTTACCATTAAATCAGAAATAGAGATGCATGTTTTACTTGAAGATGTTAATATCTAAAATTTAAGTGGGTGGTATGAGTATTTCTGATGCCCAATTTATAGTTGAACTCTAAATCACACAATTAATAGCATTTCGAATTGGTGGCTAAGGGTCTTATTAATTCTACGTAATAGTTATCTCTGGGGCTACTGAATTTCTAGGAGAAATGAATACAATGTGTAAAAGAATGGAACATATAGAGTTTAGTCTGTCTGTTTAAATAGTTCTAAAATTTGGAGATTAAGCCTATCTGAGTATAAACCATCTTCAAATAATCATTTAAAAAAAAAAGCCTGTTTTCCTTGTTTAGCACTTAATAATGAATAAGACTGTCACAAACAACAAATTTATTTGTGATAATGTTGCTGCCAAGAAGATTTTTAATGACTACAGTGAAAGTATTTTTTGAAATCATTTTGTTTTTCAATGAAACACAAATGTGGTTTTGTACAAATTATCACTGTCTAATAAAACAAAAAAACTCAACTTTTAATTTATGAAGTGGTAATTAATAAACTTTTACTACCTCAGACGTACAAAAAAAATAGAAAATCAAAGGTTTATAAGACCCTGAAATAAAAAGAATTTTAGATGGTTAGTAGTTTGTGTGACATATGTCTAAAATTTTAAAATAAAGACATTAACTATCAATGTTTTTTACTGGTGACATTTAATACTGCTGTATAATTTTGTTTGCTGTCTTCGATGCCAATATGTTTATGAAATTTAATTTGAACCATAACATATACAAAACTCTTTGGATTTATCTTAACTTCTATGATTTGAAATGTTGTCTCATAAAGCATACTGCGTTGTGATTTATAATTTCTATCTCCTAAGCATAAAATTGATCGTTTAACTCAATTTACATGAAATATGTTGGATTCATTCAAAAACATTTTCTAATCTATTTTTCTGCTTAGTATGATCTGTGTAAATATTTATGAGTTTGCCCTTTAAAACAAAACAAAAAAGAAATTTTAAAATTCAAAGCAAAACACAACAAAAGAAACAAATTAGGAAAGTATTTTTTTCTTGGCAAGAAATCTTTTTGTGAATATTTGGCCTAGGATACTATTGAAAGTTGCAACATTTTATTCTTCTGGGGCAAGAGCTTCCCCCTTCCTTCTTCCAAAGTAATTCTGGGTGCTGGTTCTGATGTCTGTTTGTTTTTATGTAATGATGACAGCACATCTTTATGTTGATCGATTATTGACTAAAATCATTCTTAGGAAAACAGTAACAGTTATGCCAGCAAATCTGTTTCTCTTCTGTAAGTTAATCTACAATGGCAGCCTTTTCTTTGTTACTATCTTCCAAATGTCCCATATGCTTTTTACTTTGTCCTACGCCCAAAGTGTAAATTACTGTAGCTCCTGACAATGATTGTGACCCTCTGGTAAGATGTGTTTATTCCATCAAATGCTAGGAGACAGAAATTCTTAGCTTGCTGTTCACAAATCCTACCCTTCAAGCTCCCAAGTCTCACCTAACTTGATATTCCCAGTATCTTTTTTTTAAAAAATTTTATTTTATTTTAAAACTTTACAATATTGTATTAGTTTTGCCAAATATCGAAATGAATCCGCCACAGGTATACCTGCGTTCCCCATCCTGAACCCTCCTCCCTCCTCCCTCCCCTACCCTCCCTCTGGGTCATCCCAGTGCACCAGCCCCAAGCATCCAGCACCGTGCATTTAACCTGGACTGGCGACTCGTTTCATACATGATATTATACATGTTACAATGCTATTCTCCCAAATCTCCCCACCCTCTCCCTCTCCCACAGAGTCCATAGACTGATCTATACATCAGTGTCTCTTTTGCTGTCTCATACACAGGGTTATTGTTACCATCTTTCTAAATTCCATATATATGCGTTA
>NW_011492847.1:133995-134231 GCF_000754665.1 Bison bison bison | reverse complement strand
CTTTTGGATTGCAGCCATTCTGACTGGCGTGAAACGGTACCTCATAGTGGTTTTAATTTGCATTTCTCTGATAATGAGTGAGGTTGAGCATCTTTTCATATGTTTGTTAGCCATCTGCATGTCTTCTTTGGAGAAATGTCTATTTAGTTCTTTGGCCCATTTTTTGATTGGGTCATTTATTTTTCTGGAGTTGAGCTGTAGGAGTTGCTTGTATATTTTTGAGATTAGTTGTTTGT
>NW_011492847.1:133182-133636 GCF_000754665.1 Bison bison bison | reverse complement strand
TGACCAGTTTTCCCAGCACCACTTGTTAAAGAGATTGTCTTTAATCCATTGTATATTCTTGCCTCCTTTGTCAAAGATAAGGTGTCCATATGTGCGTGGATTTATCTCTGGGCTTTCTATTTTGTTCCATTGATCTATATTTCTGTCTTTGTGCCAGTACCATACTGTCTTGATAACTGTGGCTTTGTAGTAGAGCCTGAAGTCAGGTAGGTTGATTCCTCCAGTTCCATTCTTCTTTCTTAAGATAGCTTTGGCTATTCAAGGTTTTTTGTATTTCCGTACAAATTGTGAAATTATTTGTTCTAGCTCTGTGAAGAATACCGTTGGTAGCTTGATAGGGATTGCATTGAATCTATAAATTGCTTTGGGTAGTATACTCATTTTCACTATATTGATTCTTCCTATCCATGAACATGGTATATTTCTCCATCTATTAGTGTCTTCTTTGATTTCT
>NW_011492847.1:130754-132454 GCF_000754665.1 Bison bison bison | reverse complement strand
TTGAGGTATGTTCCTTCTATTCCTGCTTTCTGGAGAGTTTTTATCATAAATGGATGTTGAATTTTGTTAGAGGCTTTCTCTGCATCTATTGAGATAATCATATGGTTTTTGTTTTTCAATTTGTTAATGTGGTGTATAACATTGATTGATTTTCAGATATTGAAGAATCCTTGCATCCCTGGGATAAAGCCCACTTGGTCATGGTGTATGATCTTTTTAATGTGTTGTTGGATTCTGATTGCTAGAATTTTGTTAAGGATTTTTGCATCTATGTTCATCAGTGATATTGGCCTGTAGTTTTCTTTTTGTTGGCGTCTTTGTCAGGTTTTGGTATTAGGGTGATGGTGGCCTCATAGAATGAGTTTTGAAGTTTACTTTCCTCTGCAATTTTCTGGAAGAGTTTGAGCAGGATAGGTGTTAGCCCTTCTCTAAATTTTTAGTAGAATTCAGCTGTGAAGCCGTCTGGACCTGGGCTTTTGTTTGCTGGAAGATTTTTGATTACAGTTTCAATTTCCATGCTTGTGATGGGTCTGTTAAGATTTTCTATTCCTTCCTGGTCCAGTTTTGGAAAGTTATACTTTTCTAAGAATTTGTCCATTTCTTCCACGTTGTCCATTTTATTGGCATATAATTGTTGATAGTAGTCTTTTATGATCCTTTGTATTTCTGTGTTGTCTGTTGTGATCTCTCCATTTTCATTTCTAATTTTATTGATTTGATTTTTCTCTCTTTGTTTCTTGATGAGTCTGGCTAATGGTTTGTCAATTTTATTTATCCTTTCAAAGAACCAGCTTTTGGCTTTGTTGATTTTTGCTATGGTCTCTTTTGTTTCTTTTGCATTTATTTCTGCCCTAATTTTTAAGATTTCTTTCCTTCTACTAACCCTGGGGTTCTTCATTTCTTCCTTTTCTAGTTGCTTTAGGTGTAGGGTTAGGTTATTTATTTGACTTTTTTCTTGTTTCTTTAGGTATGCCTGTATTGCTATGAACTTTCCCCTTAGGACTGCTTTTAAAGTGTCCCACAGTTTTTGAGTTGTTGTGTTTTCATTTTCATTAGTTTCTATCAAATTTTGATTTCTTTTTTGATTTCTTCTGTGATTTGTTGGTTATTCAGCAGGGTGTTGTTCATCCTCCATATGCTGGAATTTTTAATAGTTTTTCTCCTGTAATTGAGATCTAATCTTACTGCATTGTGGTCAGAAAAGATGCTTGGAATGATTTCTATTTTTTTGAATTTACCAAGGCTATTTATGGCCCAGGATGTGATCTATCCTGGAGAAGGTTCCGTGTGCGCTTGAGAAAAAGGTGAAATTCATTGTTTTGGGATGAAATGTCCTATAGATATCAATTAGGTCTAACTGGTCTATTGTATCGTTTAACGTTTGTGTTTAAATAACCTACAGCCCAGATTATTGTACCCAGCAAGGATCTCATTCAAATATGAAGGAGATACCAAAAGCTTCTCAGACAAGCAAAAGCTGAGAGAATTCAGCACCACCAAACCAGCTCTCCAACAAATAGATATTCTCTAGACAGGAAACACAAAAACAGTGTATAAACTCGAACCCAAAACAATAAAGTAAATGGCAACGGGATCATACTTATCAGTAATTACCTTAAATGTAAATGTGTTGAATGCCCCAACCAAAAGACAAAGACTGGCTGAATGGATACAAAAACAAGACCCCTACATATGTTGTC
>NW_011492847.1:121707-130654 GCF_000754665.1 Bison bison bison | reverse complement strand
ACTCCATGCAAATAGGGACCAAAAGAAAGCAGGAGTAGCAATACTCGTATCAGATGAAATAGACTTTAAAACAAAGGCTGTGAAAAGAGACAAAGAAGGTCACTACATAATGATCAAAGGATCAATCCAAGAAGAAGATATAACAATTATAAATATATATGCACCCAACATGGGCGCACCGCAATATGTAAGACAAATGCTAACAAGTATGAAAGGAGAAATTAACAATAACACAATAATAGTGGGAGACTTTAATACCCCACTCACACCTATGGATAGATCAACTAAACAGAAAATTAACAAGGAATCCCAGTATCTTTTTATGCAGCGTAAATGGTCCCTTTTGGGAAAAATCCGTTTAATCATGTCTCTGCTGATGTGTTAGCTTTATATTTCATCAACTTCAGAAATTATTTGGAGGTTTATTAACATGTTAGTCACATGCTGATGTTAAGTCGCTTCAGTCGTGTCTGACTCTGTGCGACCCCATAGATGGCAGCCCATCAGGCTCCCTTGTCCCTGGGATTCTCCAGGCAAGAACACTGGAGTGGGTTGCCATTTCCTTCTCCAATGCATGATAGTGAAAAGTGAAAGTGAAGTTGCTCAGTCGTGTCCGACTCTGTGCGACTCCATAGACAGCAGCCCACCAGGCTCCTCCGTCCATGGGATTTTCCAGGCAAGAGTGCTGGAGTGGGGTGCCATTGCCTTCTTCTGGGGTGCCATTGGCCTTTAGAAATTGTAGGTGCAAAGTGCATGCTCAGAGATAAGATTTGCTAAAAAGGAAAGACCACATAAATGTTTGACTTTTGCATTGGGCTCATGTAGATCCAACCAGTCCATTCTGAAGGAGATCAGCCCTGGGTGTTCTTTGGAAGGAATGATGCTAAACTGAAACTCCAGTACTTTGGCCACCTCATGCAAAGAGTTGACTCATTGGAAAAGACTCTGATGCTGGGAGGGATTGGGGGCAGGAGGAGGAGGGGACGATAGAGGATGAGATGGCTGGATGGCATCACTGACTCAATGGGTGTGAGTCTGAGTGAATTCCGGGAATTGGTGATGGACAGGGAGGCCTGGCGTGCTGCAATTCATGGGGTCACAAAGAGTCGGACACGACTGAGTGAAGGAACTGAACTGAACTATGTAGTTTAGCATGAAAGAGAAAAAAAAGTAGTCATGTTGACTAAGTACGACCTGCTCGTTTAAAGCGGGGAAACTAAAATTGTTTTGATGACTTAGGAGTAGTATATAGGCACTTGCCATTTATAAATGATTTTCAACTTTGCGAAGAAGGTGCTCTGCCAATAGTTATTAAGCATTAAGAAGACTCCTGTAAGTGGTATTTTAGCGGTATTCTCTCCTTTCTGAAATTCAGACTGTAAAACTATAGAATATAGAAGGGTTTTAGAGCTTTACCATATTTTAACTGATAGTAGCATTCATTCTTCATACATTTATTATGTCCATTTTGAGCAGCTTCAACTCACTGGGATATAAACATGGGCCTTTTTTTTTTTCCTACTCCACTGTAGTCTGTCAGTTCCCTTGCATTTTCTGTTATGTGTTAGCTCCTTTAATGACGCTGCATTTTGGTTCCACAGTCTGTTTCTTCTCCTTCAGAGCTTCCTTCTGCTCCCACTCTGTCGCACAGCCACACTCAGTGCCAGCACACTGGTGGCTTTGGGTGCATGCGCTTTTTCACCGTATGCAACCTTGCCCCTGCCACCAGCTCTACCTCTTTCCTGGCTTATCCCTCCTGTTTTTGGAGTGGGAGGAGAGAGAGAGTCTCCTTACAGGAGACTCTTTACAGTCTCCTGACAGGATTTTTCTTGATAATACATTTTTTTTTCTTTGATGGGTTGTGACTACTCTTTGGCATTTCTAATCAGGCTGCATGTGACTTGGTGTGACTGGATGGTGGTACCTCTGGCTCCACTAGTAAAGCACTCAATCTTGAATGTTCCTACTGGCCCTCAGCTAGCATTCCTGATTCAGGCACTGGTTTCCCCACCTTCCAAGTATCCTGTCAAACTTCAAGCCTATGAATCTGAATTACTGGCTAGGGCTCTAAGGCTGGCTGTGGATGTATGCCAGCCATTCATCCTCTATCAGCATTGGAGGGAATTCGAGTAGCATTTTCCTTCATAGTGTGCTGTAGTATCTGCATTATTTGACTAGGAAAAGATATCATTCAGTACTTCACCCGTTTAGTACTCTAAGATAAGGCAGGTAAGACTCTTGACAGTCCCTTGGACTGCAAGGAGATCCAACCAGTCCATTCTGAAGGAGATCAGCCCTGGGATTTCTTTGGAAGGAATGATGCTAAAGCTGAAACTCCAGTACTTTGGCCACCTCATGCGAAGAGTTGACTCATTGGAAAAGACTCTGATGCTGAGAGGTATTGGGGGCAGGAGGAGAAGGGGACGACAGAGGATGAGATGGCTGGATGGCATCACTGACTCAATGGACGTGAGTTTGAGTGAACTCCGGGAATTGGTGATGGGCAGGGAGGCCTGGCATGCTGCGATTTATGGGGTTGCAAAGAGTAGGACATGACTGAGCGACTGAACTGAACTGACTGAGAGAAGAGAGACTGTCTACATTAGAAAGCAATGACTTGCAAAAAAAGTACAGGAAATGCAGTTAAGTATTCATTCTAACACACTCCCTTATTCTTTTTTGTTTTTTTTTCCTGAAGTGAATTAAAAAAAAAATTATATTTGAGCACTGCTTTCCAGAACTTTCCCAGTTTTTGTTTCCAACCCAGTTGAATTTGACATGTGCCAACTCTCTACAAGGTCGACAAGATCAGTTCTAAGTAAGTAGGGTCTATAAACATGGCCACAGACTTTTTTACTAACTCTTCTAAGACAAGTTCCTCTTCATACAGGTATCCAAACTTAAGATTGTAAAGACTTATTAAGATTTGGAAAATATTACTAAATATGTGTGTCAGTAGATATTACAGATGATGTACAACTCATGAAGGATTCAGGTGTCTTTTATTTTAATGCCCCCCCCCCCCTTTTTTCTCCCTGAGTAAAACTTTACAGATTATTGAACAGAGTATTCAAGTCCACATAAATCCTATCTTACTAGAGAAAAGTTGTATGGGGTTTTCTATATGTAGGATGCATTTCCCCCTCTCTTTATCGAGTTTTGTGGCAGGAAGACAAGGAAAAAACTGAATGACTCAAAGCTAGAATTCACCAAACCCAGCTGTTGAGAAAGGTTCTTAGAATTCACCAAATCCAGCTATAGATAAAGGTTCTATCCAGAGGGATCAGGTGGTCCGAGGCATATCCTTGGAGCTCACTTAGCAAGTGCATGGAAGTCCAGGGCTAGGAGGCTGAACAGAAAGAATTACAGGGGTGGTCTCCAACCTGAATTAAAGGATGAAATTCTCTAGTTTTGATTTCAGGAAATATAATTTTGGGATAAAAACATTCACAAGGATCTGAAGTTGACCAAAGAGGTAAAACTTTATTTTGGCTATAAGGTGTAAGCTTAAATATTATTTCCTCAGAGGAAACCAACTTTAGATGTATACCTCTGGGTAACTGGAAGACAACGGAAGGCAATAACATAGCAATTAGTCTGGCAGCCATATCTGTCATAACAATAAATTTAGAATAATGCCATAATACTTTATTATCCAATTATTGGTGGGTAAGATCTGAGATGCATAGGCTATGCAAAAGTGAGCATACATAAGTAGGATTTTCTTAGTGACCATTTTAGCTGACTTTCATTTGTTTTCATCTTTAGTTGATCAGTTCTTGGCTATAGATTTTTAGAAAATTTTTTCTACAGTTCAGTAGTATTAATGTTCATCTATGTTATGAGAATCACTGGCACATTTAGACTAACTTTTTCCTTGTCTGTTCATAAAATAACTAAAATTTTTCTACTTCCTTAATTTTGTATCTATATGAAATTGTGGATATTCACTAAACTTACTATGATAATCACTTCATGCTATATGTAAATAATAAACATATACAGTGTTGTTTGTCAACTAAATCTCAATAAAACTGGAAGAAAAAATAGTCTGATAATATGCATTTAGAGTGTTACTCTAGAATTAGTCTTATTCATTCAAGTTAAAACTTCTTCAAAATGAGCAATTTTTTTTAAAACAAAAATGATTAATTTGGGGATGGTGATAAGAATATTTTAAAATACATCCTGTCTGAAGAAATAAGACTTTTATAAGTGACAAATTGTTTTATTAATACTTGTGTTTTGTTTGTTTTTAAAGGAAAAGAATATGTATAGTCATCAAGATACTATTTCTGGCCTTTTGGAAATTATATTTGTTTGAACTTGCCCACTTTAAAAAATAAAACAAAACCTTGTAAAGTCACAGGTATTAACCACTTTAGGAGGCTTGCACACCTCCAAGTTTTTGCCATTATTTGAAGTATTTTCTTCTCCCTGCTGCTGCTGCTGCTAAGTCGCTTCAGTCGTGTCCGACTCTGTGCGACCCCATAGACGGCAGCCCACCAGGCTCCCCTGTCCCTGGGATTCTCCAGGCAAGAACACTGGAGTGGGTTGCCATTTCCTTCTCCAGTGCATAGATACTTCCTATTTACTGCACTGGTCTGTGAAAACTGCTTAAAATCTACAGGTTCATTTGCTTGTTTTTGTTCACTTAAATGATCATTTGGAAAACCCTCAAACCAAAAGACTTGTTAGCTAATCTCTAGGTCCTTGTAATGATGGAGTCTTTCAAGTTTTAGAACATTATGTTAAATTTTGTAAGATAATGGAAGGTATATATATATATATGTGCTTGTTGTGATGTTAATTAAGGACAGACTGGAATTGAGAAATTCATAGTTTTCTTAACCAATACATGTTTTCTAAATTTAAAGAATAATTAATCTTACACCAACAAAGTTCATGAGATCATGATGAAATAAGAAATATGAAATGGTGAACACCAAAGTTTAGAAAATAGTTCTGTTCCATAAAGTTTGGAAGCAAAATTGTTGAATTAAAATCAAACAAAAAATAAACTAAAAGACTTTGCACAGTTCCTGTTAACTCACAATGTCTAATTACTCTTTGATCTGACTTCTGGAGTCTCTTAGGGAAGAGAAAAGAACAAGGATTCAGAGAAGGTGTGACAGAGCAGAGCTGAGTAATGTTTGGGGTTAACAGGACATAAGGCTTACTGAGTAGAAAAGGGGTTAATGTCTGTTATTGTTCAGTCACTAAGTCATGTCCCACTTCTTGTGACTCCATGAACTGCAGCACACCAGGCTCCCTTGTCCTTCACTGTATCCTAGAGTTTGCTCCAACTCATGAGTTGTTGATACCATCCAACCATCTCATCCTCTGTCACCCCCTTTTCCTCCTGCCCTCAATCTTTCCCAGGATCAGGGTCTTTTCCAATGAACTGGCTCTTTGCATCAGGTGGCCAACATATGTATTTGCTGATTTTACTAACTTAATTTACTACAAGATACTATTAACTTCAAAGTAAGTTTTTGGAAAGCTAAAAAAATCAGCATCTCTCTTTGATTAAAAAAAAAAAAGTGTCATTAGACAGAACCACAATAGAGTTTTAAGATTCAATTCACTAGAAAGCTTTTGTCTGTGATGCTTTCATTATTGCAAGTGCTCAATACATGTTGTTGGGTAATAATTGGAAATTGAGAAATTTTTAAAAATAATAAAATGTTCAAATTGTGGTTGTTCTTTAGTCCTCTGCCAAATACCTTTATGTTGACTAGAGTTTAGAATTTCAAGTGACCTTTTACTGGTTTTGTTGTTTTATTTGCTTGCTTCTTTTCTTCTAAAACAAAATTATTTTTTTCAGTTATGTAATATATATTTACAGGATTCAAAATTTAGAAAATAAAGTTCAGAAAATGTTTCTATCTTCCTTCTAAACCTCAACCATTCCTCCTCTTCCCATAAGCAACCATTGTATTTCCTTTCAGATATATTTTGTGTATATTATATACCATATACACACAATTTTCACCCTCATTTTAAAGTAAAATTGGTAGGATTCTAAACTCTTATTTTTCTATGCTCTCTTTAAGCTTAAAAAAATCTTGGAGATCTTTCCATATAAGAGCATCTTTATTAACTATTCTGGATATATATTATTCCATTGTATAAATACATAATTTGTTTGACAAGTTCCTTATTTTTATACATTTAGATTATTTCTAAGCTTTCACTATCATAAAACATAGCAAGATATAATCTGCATATCACATTTTTTTCTATGCATATACACCTGTGAGATGTTCTTCTAAGAAAAATTTCTGGTTTAAAAGATTGTAATATAATACATATTGTATTATAATACAATATACTGTATATTGTATTATAATACATATTGGTATTGTATTCCAATTGGTAATTTGTATTATAATACATATTGCCTATAAATGGACAAATTTGCACTCCTATCCACAATTTTTGAGAGTAACTATTTGTGATACTATCAGCTTAGTGAAGAAATGACATATTAATAAATGATGTTGAGAAATCTGAGAAGCTTATGAAACAAATGGATATAGATCTGGACATCTTTCATTACTACTATTATTTTTAAATTAAAAAAAATTAATTAATTTATTTTAATTGGAGAGCTCTGGACTTTTAATTGTATGCCATTTATGTGTTTGCTTTTCTTGTGTCTATGATGATGCCATTTAAATTATTTACATTATTTTATGTCTTAATATCTGACAGAGATTGTACCCTCTCATGACTCTTCTTTTCTGATTTTTCTAGTTACTGTGTTTTTTAAAAATCTGAATTAACCTTTTTTTTTTTTAAACTTTACATAATTGTATTAGTTTTGCCAAATATCAAAATGAATCCGCCACAGGTATACATGTGTTCCCCATCCTGAACCCTCCTCCCTCCTCCCTCCCCATACCATCCCTCTGGGTCGTCCCAGTGCACTAGCCCCAAGCATCCAGTATCGTGCATCGATCAGCTATTGATTCCCCCACCTATTAAAGTAAACCAAAACTTTTGTGCTTTTAGTTGAATTGCATTAAATTTATCAGTTAATAGAATTTGACATTTTATATGCTTGTTCAGATTTCCTGTGTTTTCAAATAAGTTTAATTGTATCTTCACAGGTATCTGTATATTCCTTAAATTTTTTGAAATTATTTTCTGTTGCTTTTATAAATATGCCTTTGGCTTACATTTTTCTTTCTCCTTATAAGCACTGTGTATATATATTAGTTTTGCACCATACAATCTTACTAATTGCCCATATCATCTGTGGTGATTTCTTAGCTATGGTAGTTTCAGTTTTTCAAACCAGAATCGCTTGAGTTTTCAAGTTATCCAATATCATCCACAATAGAAACCTTTTTAGTTGTTTCTGACTTAAAAAAAAAAAAAAAACCTTGAAGCTTTTCTTTTTAATTCTGGTGAGCAACGGTGAGAGTTGGACTGGTGAGTGGATATCATTCTTATTTCTGCCTTTAGTGGGAAAGCACATACTATTTATCCATTAGATATGGTGCTGGTTTTAAGGTTGCGACACAAAAATTTTCCATTCCTATTTTGTTATATAAAAAATTAAATGGTATTGAATATATCAAATGCTTTCCCAAGATCTATAATGATAAATATGTCACTTCCCTGATATCTAATGTTGAAACATCCTTACAGTCTCCATATTTATAGATTTATTCATTAAATGCAGGTTTTTGTCTCCTATTCTTAATTTACTTTTCATCAATACTTACATGAGACTAGTCTAGCTTTGTGCATGTGTGTGTATCTTTTGAGTTTTGACATCAAAGTTATTATTCACATTCTAATATGTTTTTCTTTTCTTGTGCCCTAGAAAAGTTTAAGTGGCTTTGGAATTATTGGCTTTTTAAAGGCTTCATGAACTACCCTGGTGAAACCATGTCGAAATTAGTTCCCTGAAGCATTTTGTACTTTTCCATTGGTAATTTGTCTATTTAGATTTACTGTGTCTTCTGGTGTCAATTATTACACTTACTTAAGTACTTACTACCGTTTCTTTTCAGAAAATCATGCATTTCATGCAGGCTTAAAAATACATTTGCAACCACAAAGGCATATCTCTTTAAACTCAGCATGGGTATTCCAAAACAGAAAATGAGCATGTTAGGGAGGATGTGAAGAAATTGAATCTCTATGTAATTTTCTTGATTTCTTGAACTGTTTCTTGATTCTCATTTATTCCTACCTTTTCTTCTACCTTAATATTATTTGCCCTTTCTGTTTGTTTATTATTTATGTATGCCTGACTCCTCTTAAATCTTTATGGCTTGGCTTAATTATTCCCTTCAGGGAAATATTTGAATATTGCCTATACCTGCCTTTGCTGTTTTTCTTTAATTTCTCTATACTCAAGCATTCAGTTCAGTTCAGTCGCTCAGTCATGTCTGACTCTGTGATGCCATGAACTGCAGCAAGCCAGGCCTCCCTGTCCATCACCAACTCCAGGAGTATACTGAAACTCATATCCATTGAGTCGGTGATGCCATCCAACCATCTCATCCACTGTCATCCCCTTCTCCTCCTGCCTTCAATCTTTCTCAGCATCAGGGTCTTTTCAAATGAGTCAGGTCTTCACATCAGGCGGCCAAAGTATTGGAGTTTCAGCTTTAACATCAGTCTTCCGATGAATATTCAGGACTGATTTCCTTTAGGATGGACTGGTTGGATCTCCTTTCAGTCCAAAGGACTCTCAAGACTCTTCTCCAATACCACAGTTCAAAAGCATCAATTCTTCAGCACTTAGCTTTCGTTATGGTCCAGCTCTCACATCCGTACATGACTACCGGAAAAATCATGGCCTTGATGGGATGGACCTTTGTTGGTAAAGTAATGTCTCTGCTTTTTAATATGCTATCTAGGTTGGTCATAACTTTCCTTCCAAGGAGTAAGCGTCTTTTAATTTCATGGTTGCAATCACCATCTG
>NW_011492847.1:121312-121607 GCF_000754665.1 Bison bison bison | reverse complement strand
TTTCCCATGAAGTGATGGGACCAGATGCCATGATCTTAGTTTTCTGAATGTTGAGGTTTAAGCCAACTTTTTCACTCTCCTCTTTCACTTTCATCAAGAGGCACTTTAGTTCTTCTTCATTTACTGCCATAAGGGTGGTGCCATCTGCATATCTGAGGTTATTGATATTTCTCCTGGCAATCTTGATTCCAGCTTGTGTTTCCTCCAGCCCAGCATTTCTCATGATGTACTCTGCATATAAGTTAAATAAGCAGGGTGACAATGTACAGCCTTGACGGACTCCTTTTCCTAGTTG
>NW_011492847.1:112617-121109 GCF_000754665.1 Bison bison bison | reverse complement strand
AGATTTCTCAAGAGGCAGGTAAGGTGGTCTGGTATTCCCATCTCTTTCAGAATTTCCACAGTTTATTGTGATCCACACAGTCAAAGGCTTTGGCATTGTCAATAAAGCAGAAGTAGATGTTTTTCTGGAACTCTCTTGCTTTTTCGATGATCAGTGGATGCCTTAGCAGTCATCTATACTGACCAGTATCCCATCTGTACTTCAAGCTCCAATGTCAATACTATTCCGTATGTATGGCATCAGTAAAGGCAGTAAGTGTCCCATACTCCCTGGTGTGCTGTGGATGCTTCATTTCCAGTTCCTCTAATCTGCTCTTTTCTGAACATCTGCCAGCTTTGTATTACAAGCATGGCATTTATTTCATTTCACCATGTATTATAGTTCATCACATAAATGTCCATGTATCCTTTAGAATTGCTAAATCCTTAAGGATAGGAATTATATTTTCCTCACATGTTACAAAAAATAATCAGTAAATATTGGTTGTATCAATGAATAAAAATGACTAGCTACTTCCCATTTTAGATGCATATCCTATGTTTTTTCTAACTAATCTAAAGGCAAAGTAGATTATTTAATATAGTATTTCCTTGTTTTCATTGCTGTCCAACTTCCTTAATAGAGGGTGGTTTGAATATAAGTGAATATGAGCGTTCTTTTAAGCAAGAGATTTTTCAAATCAAATTCTTTGATGTGTCTAGATTTTTTGATTTTCATAGTTTTAATATTATACACGCATAAATTTTTCTGTTGTATAGAAAGATCAAGCAAAGATTTTAGGTACAAAGGAGTCTTTTCTCTTTTTTTTCCAGATTATCTATTTAAAATTTCTTTTAAAGCCCATTTGATCTATTCCAAAAAATTTACTCAATTTGTTATAAAAATATTCCTCCAATATTGAGCTTTGCTTTTGGGCCAAAGTTACAAAATAGTTCGGAGTTTGTAGAAAAGGAAATTCTTTAATTTCAGTGTTATTACTGTAAGCACGGTAGTAGAGTTAAAATGATCTGTTTCTTAGAATATGAAAAATACATTCCATGCATTTTTGTGGCTCTGTTATTCTAAAATCCTTACATGTACTGATAGTCTCAGTCCAGTCAGCCAATTAAATATCTCTTTCTTCATAATCTACTTAATCCCATTTGAGAGAAAAATAATTTTTCCAATGGGGTCAGTGATGAAATCAAAATATGTTCTTGGTTATATGTAGAACCTCATCTTGGACTACTTTATTTCTGTTCTGGGAATAGTTAGTGAAGAATTATTTCCAGGTGAAACATTAAGGAATTACTTGATTATCCATGTCATTTATTTAAAATGACTCAGTTTCCATCAGATCAATAAATCCTTTTGACTTTAAGACTATGACATTAATTCCAGCATTAGAATCAAAGTAATTTTATTGTAGAACCTTTCTGGATCCAAGAAATTTTCTGGAATCTCTTCCAGGAAAAATAATGAAACTCCTATCCACTTTATGCTTACCATGTGCCATTTTAAGTGAATTGTCTTACAAATAATAAAATTAATTCTTAGAAAGTAGTTCCTCCTTACCCACAGTTTTTTTTCCTTTGGTTTCAGTTTTGTGTGTGTTTGTGTATGTGTGTGTGAGTGTGTGCTTGTGTTCAGTTGTGTGCAACTCTTTGCAGCCCATGGACTGTAGCCTGCCAGTCTCCTCTGTCCATGGAATTTTCCAGGAAAGAATACTGGAGTGGGTCACCATTAAGTTGAAAACTTTAGAATTATTTCAAAGTTTTACACTGTGCACCATTGTTAGCAGCCTGATGAAATCTTGCACCTTCCTGCTTCCATCTTTCTTGGGACAGACATCATCTCTTTGATTAACTGAGATGGTCTCTGTCACAAAGACCACTCTCCCAGGCAATGCTTGTGTTCAAGGAACACTTAATTTATAAATGGCCCCAAAGCACAAGAGTAGTAACGCTGGCAATTCAGATATGCCAAAGAGAAGCCAAGAGTACTTCATTTAAGGGAAAAGGTGAAAGTTCTTTACCTCATAAGGAGAAAAATTGCATGCTGAGGTTGCTAGGATCTACAGTAAGAATAAATCTTCAGTTTCTGAAATTGTGAAGAAGGAAAAAAGAGATTTGTGCTAGTTTTTCTGTCTCACCTCAAAGTGCAAAAGTTAGAAAAAAAAAAAAGAAAAAAAATACATTTAGTTAACATTTAAAAGTAAGTTTTACTTAAAGAAAAGTTTTATACAACTGTATTAATTATATTTATCATGTTGTAGTTAAACTTATCCTGTAATTGGGGGTTAGCATCTTTTAACTGCCTTCATTCTTGTTGAGAGTAAATCCTAAGAACTTTCATGCCAAAGGAAAAAAAAAAAAAAGTTATAGCACAATGGGTGATAAGCTATTTATTTCACTGGAAAAGGCATTACATTTTAAAAATAAGGTATTTTATTTTTATTTATTGAAGTATAGTTGATTTACAGTATTTTATTAGTTTTAGGATTTGGCAATATCAGCAAAGTGATTCAGTTATACACACATAAATATTTTTTTCCTGATTCTTCTTTATTATAGGTTATCACAAGATATTGCATATAGCTCCCTGTGCTGTAAATTTTTGTTGTTTATCTATTTTATATACAATGATGTGTATCTGTTAATCCCATGTGTGTGTGCTAAGTCGCTTCAATTATATTGGACTCTTGTGTGAATCTGTGGAATGCAGCCTGCCAGACTCCTCTGTTCATGGGATTCTCCAGTCGAGAATACTGGAATGGGTTGCTGTGCCTTTCTCCAGGGGATCTTCCCGACCCAGGAATTGAACCCATATCTCTTCTGTCTCTTGCATTGGCAGGCAGGTTCTTTACCTCAAGCATCACCTGGGAAGCCCATACTCCTAATTTACCACCCCCCCACCACTTTCCCTTTTGCTAACTGTAAGTTGGTTCTGTATGTCTGTGAGTCTGTTTCTATTTCGTAAGTAAGTTCATTTATATTTTCTAGATTCTACATATAACTGGTACCATATTTGTCTTTCTGTTGGACTTACTTCAACCAGTATGATAGCCTCTAGGTCCATCCATGTTGCTACAGATGGCAATATCTCATTTTTTTTATGGCTGAGTAAAATTCCATGTATGTGTGTGCGTGTGTATCCTTCTATCTGTTTATATGTTATCCTTTTATCTGTTGATGGACACTTAGGTTGTGTCCATGTCTTGGCTAACACAATCATATATTTTGAGAGAGAGAGGAAGATGACTTTCACATAACTTTCCTTAAAGTGCATTATAATTGTTCTATATATCAATTGGTGTTCTATATATCATTGTTAATCATTTGCTGTGTTTACTCTATAAATTTAAGCTTTATCATAGGGATATGTTTATATTGGAAAAAACACAGTATTTAGAGGGTATAGATCAAATAGGGAAGAACTGAAATAATTAGTGACATTCAGTCCTCCAAACCATACGCGTGATCTATCTGTTTATTTGGATCCTCTTTACTTTATCTCAGCAATGTTTGTGTTTTATTGTACACATTATATATTAAATTCTTTGTCAAAATCTATCCCTAAATATATCATTTTTAATGGTATTAGCAATAATCTAAAAATTTCAATGTTTGTTGTTATATAAAAATGCAACTGACTTTTGGTAGATTGACCTTACTATCCTGTAACCTTGCTAAATTCTTTTGTCAACTTTAGAATCTTTCCTGTAGGTTCCTTAGGATTTCTATGTTAGTTGTTGGCAAACTGTAACCTATAGGTCAAATACAACCCCCTGTCTAATTTTGTTAAGTAAAGTTTTATTGGGACATAGCCATGTCCATACATTTACATATGGTCTAGAATATTATAGTTCTTATATTCTAGATATATTTCCCAAGAAGAAATGCATAAAGGCAAAATGGTTATCTGAGGAGGCCTTACAGATAGCTGAGAAAAGAAGACAAGTGACAGGCAAAGGAGAAAAGGAAAGATATATCTATCTGAATGGAGTGTTTCAAAGGATAGCGAGGAGACAGAAGAAAGCCTTCCTAAGTGATCAATGCAAAGAAATAGAGGAAAACAATAGAATGGGAAATACTAGAGATCTCTTCAAGAAAATTAGAGATACCAAGGGAACATTTCATGCAAAGATGGGCTCGATAAAGGACACAAATGGTATGGACCTAACAGAAGCAGAAGATATCAAGAAGAGGTGGCAAGAATGCACAGCAACTATACATAAAAGATCTTCATGACCCAGATAACCACAGTGGTGTGATCACTCACTTAGAGCCAGACATCGAGTAGTGAGAAGTCAGTGGGACTTAGGAAGCATCACTATGAACAAAGCTAGTGGAGGTGATGAAATTCCAGTTGAGCTATTTCAAATCCCGAAAGATGATGCTGTGAAAGTGCTGCATTCAATATGCCAGCAAATTTGGAAAATGCAGCAGTGGCCACAGGACTGGAAAAGGTCAGTTTTCATTCCAATCCCAAAGAAAGGCAATGCCAAAGAATGTTCAAACTATGCACAATTGCACTTATCACACACGCTTGCAAAGTAATGCTCAAAATTCTCCAAGCTAGGCTTCAACAGTATGTGAACCAATAATTTCTAGATGGTCAAGCTGGATTTAGAAAAGGCAGAGAAACCAGAGATCAAATTGCCAACATCTCTTGGATCATCAAAAAAGCAAGAGAGTTTCAGAAAAATATCTTCTTCTGCTTCATTGACTACACTAAAGCCTTTGACAGTGTGGGTCACAACAAACTGTGGAAAATTCTTAAAGAGATGGGATACCAGACCACTTTACCTGCCTCCTGAGAAATCTGTACACAAGTCAAGAAGCAACAATTAGAATCGGACATGGAAAAATGGACTGGTTCCAGGTTGGAGAAGGAGTACATCAAGGCTGTATATTGTCACCTTGCTTATTTAACTTACATGCAGGGTACCTCATGCGAAATGCCAGGCTGGATGAAGCACAAGCTGGAATCAAGATTGCCAGGAGAAATATCAATAACCTCAAATATGCAAGTGATACTACCCTTATGGCAGAAAGTGAAGAGGAACTAAAAAGCCTCTTGATGAAAGTGAAAGAGGACAGTGAAAAAGCTGGCTTAAAACTCAACATTCAGAAAATGAAGATCATGGCATCTAGTCCCATCACTTCATGGGAGATAGATAGGGAAACAATGGAAACAGTGACAGACTTTATTTTCTTGGGCTCCAAAATCACTGTAGATGGTGACTGCAACCATGAAATTAAAAGACACTTGATCCTTGGAAGAAAAGCTATGACAAACCTAGACAGCATATTAAAAAGCAGTGGCATTACTTTACCAACAAAGGTCTGTCTTGTCAAAGCCATGATTTTCCAGAAGTTATATATGGATGTGAGAGTTGGACCATAAAGAAGGCTGACTGTCAAAGAATTGATGCTTTTGTACTGTGGTGTTGGAGAAGACTCTTGAGAGTCCCTTAGACTGCAAAGAGATCAAACCAGTCAATCCTAAAGGAAATCAGTCCTGCCTGAATATTCATTGGAAAGACTGATGCTGAAGCTAAAGCTCTAATACTTTGGCCACCTGATGCAAAGAACTGACTCACTGGAAAAGACCCTGATGCTGGGCAAGATTGAAAGCAGGAGGAGCAGGGAATGACAGAGAATGAAATGGTTGAATCACATCACAAACTCAGGGGACCTGGGTTTGAGCCAGCTCCAGGAGTTGGTGATGGGCAGGGAAGTCTGGTATGCTGCAGTCCATGGGTTCGCAAAGAGGTGGACAGGAGTGGGTGACTGAACTGAACTGAATTAATTAGAGTTCTAGCTACAATAATGAGGTTGAATAGTCACAACAGAACGCTAAGACCTATGGGCATATTCCTAGGGAATCTAGAGATTATGGCATGTATTCTTAAGGGCTCACTTAGAATCTGGTGCTGTAGTCCACGGGGTCGCAAGGAATTGGACATGACTGAGAGACTGAACTGAACTGATACCACACATAGGACTGTATTTATAGCTACTGCTTGCCACTGCTTTTTATTTGTAACATCCTTGTATGTATGTGTCCATGTGTACATGCACATTTGTGTGTTTAATGACTTTATATTTTATAGTAGTTTTAGGTTCACAGAAAATTAAGCTTTCTCCTTTATCTCCTTCCCCACATATGCAGAGTCTGCCCCATTACCATATTCCTCACCAGAGTGGTAGGTTCTTATAATTTATGAAGTTATGCTAATACTAATTAGTTACACTAATACCTTGGATAATTATCACCTACAATTCATAGTTTTACATGAGGGTTCATTCTCAATTTGTTAGGGTTCGCTCTGGTGATTACTCAAGAATTTTCAGTATGTGTCTTTAACATATCACAATCTACCTTCAAATAATATACTTATGCAGAGCACGAGAACCTAAGAACGGTACATGTCCTGTGAATTTTATGTTGTTAGGTGCTGGCTTTCTTTGTATTTCTGTAATATTTTTAGACTTTGTTGTGGGATGTTATTGAGTTGGTTGGAATCATTTTTATCTTTTCAAGGCTTATTTTTAATATTTTCCAGAACACATTTGTCTAGAACAGCAGATGTTTGTTGAAGTTTAACTTTGTCCCATTCTAAGTCTTGAATTTCATTTTGTGTAGTTCCTTTTTCTTTCTACACTTTCATTGAGATATTTTTCTATTGATTTTTCTTCAAATCCACTAATACAGTTTTCTGTTATTTCCAGTATGGTACTAAGACTATATAATGCTTTCTTAAGTTTGGATGATGTATTTTGTAATTCTAGAATGTCCATTTTACTTTTTCATAGATTTTAATCCACTATTGAAAACTGTATTCTCTTAACTGTTTTGTTGATCTCTCTTGAATATATTGGGCTTCCCTGGTGGCTCAGAGGTTAAAGCATCTGCCTGGAATGCAGGAGACCTGGGTTCAATCCCTGGGTCAAACAAAATTATTTTGTAATTCTAGAATGTCCATTTTACTTTTTTATAGATTTTAATTCACTATTGAAAACTGTATTCCCTTAACTGTTTTGTCGATCTCTCTTGAATATATTAATCATAGTTATTTTAAATTCATCTGTTAATTACAAGACTTTCTGGTTCTGATTCTGTTTTGTCTGTTAATTATTAGATTTTAAAAATTCTTAAAATGTTTAATAATTTTTGATTGTTTAGCTAACATTGGTATATGTTCAAGATGTTTAGAATTATGTCATAAAAATGTTATATTTTGTTTTGTGGGGAGAAAAATTACTTTTGGATCACCTTTATTTTGCCAAGGTAGTTTTAAGCTTTGCCAGGCCAAGTCTACTTCAGTTTTACCATGGCCCTTGTACCTAGGGGGAGATTCTTACTCCACATCCTGCTGCTGCTGCTAAGTCACATCAGTCGTGTCCGACTCTGTGCGACCCCATAGACGGCAGCCCATCAGGCTTCACCGTCCCTGGGATTCTCCAGGCAAGAATACTGGAGTGGGTTGCCATTTCCTTCTCCAATGCATGAAAGTGAAGTCACTCAGTCGTGTCTGACTCACAGCAACCCCATGGACTGCAGCCCACCAGGCTCCTCCGTCCATGGGAGTTTCCAGGCAAGAGTACTGGAGTGGGTCACCAGTGCCTTCTCCACTCCACATCCTAGGAGGTGGCATTTCTTTTTTTTTTAGTGTATTTATTTTTTTATTTTAAATTTTATTTTATTTTTAAACTTTACATAATTGTATTAGTTTTGCCAAATATCAAAATGAATCCGCCACAGGTATACATGTGTTCCCCATCCTAAACCCTCCTCCCTCCTCCCTCCCCATATCATCCCTCTGGGTCGTCCCAGTGCACCAGCCCCAAGCATCCAGTATCATGCATCAAACCTGAACTGGCAACTCGTTTCATACATGATATTTTACCTGTTTCAATGCCATTCTCCCAAATCTTCCCACCCTCTCCCTCTCCCACAGAGTCCATAAGACTGTTCTATACATCAGTGTCTCTTTTGCTGTCTCGTACACAGGGTTATTGTTACCATCTTTCTATATCCCATATATATGCGTTAGTATACTGTATTGGTGTTTTTCTTTCTGGCTTACTTCACTCTGTATAATAGGCTCCAGTTTCATCCAGCTCATTAGAACTGATTCAAATGTATTATTTTTAATGGCTGAGTAATACTCCATTGTGTATATGTACCACTGCTTTCTTATCCATTCATCTGCTGATGGACATCTAGGTTGTTTCCATGTCCTGGCTATTATAAACAGTGCTGCGATGAACACTGGGGTACACGTGTCTCTTTCCCTTCTGGTTTCCTCAGTGTGTATGCCCAGCAGTGGGATTGCTGGATCATAAGGCAGTTCTATTTCCAGTTTTTTAAGGAATCTCCACACTGTTCTCCATAGTGGCTGTACTAGTTTGCATTCCCACCAACAGTGTAAGAGGGTTCCCTTTTCTCCACACCCTCTCCAGCATTTATTATTTGTAGACTTTTGGATGGCAGCCATTCTGACT
>NW_011492847.1:110877-111885 GCF_000754665.1 Bison bison bison | reverse complement strand
TTTTTTGTATTTCCATACAAATTGTGAAATTATTTGTTCTAGCTCTGTGAAGAATACTGTTGGTAGCTTGATAGGGATTGCATTGAATCTATAAATTGCTTTGGGTAGTATACTCATTTTCACTATATTGATTCTTCCAATCCATGAACATGGTATATTTCTCCATCTATTAGTGTCCTCTTTGATTTCTTTCACCAGTGTTTTATAGTTTTCTATATATAGGTCTTTAGTTTCTTTAGGTAGATATATTCCTAAGTATTTTATTCTTTCCATTGCAATGGTGAATGGAATTGTTTCCTTAATTTCTCTTTCTGTTTTCTCATTATTAGTGTATAGGAATGCAAGGGATTTCTGTGTGTTGATTTTATATCCTGCAACTTTACTATAGTCATTGATTAGTTCTAGTAATTTTCTGGTGGAGTCTTTAGGGTTTTCTATGTAGAGGATCATGTCATCTGCAAACAGTGAGAGTTTTACTTCTTCTTTTCCAATTTGGATTCCTTTTATTTCTTTTTCTGCTCTGATTGCTGTGGCCAAAACTTCCAAAACTATGTTGAATAGTAATGGTGAAAGTGGGCACCCTTGTCTTGTTCCAGACTTAGAGGAAATGCTTTCAATTTTTCCCCATTGAGGATAATGTTTGCTGTGGGTTTGTCATATATAGCTTTTATTATGTTGAGGTATGTTCCTTCTATTCCTGCTTTCTGGAGAGTTTTTATCATAAATGGATGTTGAATTTTGTTAGAGGCTTTCTCTGCATCTATTGAGATAATCATATGGTTTTTGTTTTTCAATTTGTTAATGTGGTGTATAACATTGATTGATTTGCGGATATTGAAGAATCCTTGCATCCCTGGGATAAAGCCCACTTGGTCATGGTGTATGGTCTTTTTAATGTGTTGTTGGATTCTGATTGCTAGAATTTTGTTAAGGATTTTTGCATCTATGTTCATCAGTGATATTGGCCTGTAGTTTTCTTTTTTTGTGGGATCTTTGTCAGGTTTTGGT
>NW_011492847.1:107400-110507 GCF_000754665.1 Bison bison bison | reverse complement strand
TTTACAGTGTCCCACAGGTTTTGGGTTGTTGTGTTTTCATTTTCATTTGTTTCTATGCAAATTTTGATTTCTTTTTTGATTTCTTCTGTGATTTGTTGGTTATTCAGCAGCGTGTTGTTCAGCCTTCATATATGGAATTTTTAATAGTTTTTCTCCTGTAATTGAGGTCTAATCTTACTGCATTGTGGTCAGAAAAGATGCTTGGAATGATTTCTATTTTTTTGAATTTACCAAGGCTAGCTTTATGGCCAGGATGTGATCTATCCTGGAGAAGGTTCCATGTGCGCTTGAGAAAAAGGTGAAATTCATTGTTTTGGGATGAAATGTCCTATAGACATCAATTAGGTCTAACTGGTCTAATGTATCATTTAAAGTTTGTGTTTCCTTGTCAATTTTCTGTTTCGTTGATCTATCCATAGGTGTGAGTGGGGTATTAAAGTCTCCCACTATTATTGTGTTATTGTTAATTTCTCCTTTCATACTTGTTAGCATTTGTCTTACATACTGCGGTGCTCCCGTGTTGGGTGCATATATATTTATAATTGTTATATCTTCTTCTTGGATTGATCCTTTGATCATTATGTAGTGACCTTCTTTGTCTCTTTTCACAGCCTTTGTTTTAAAGTCTATTTTATCTGATATGAGTATTGCTACTCCTGCTTTCTTTTGGTCCCCTATTTGCATGGAAAATCTTTTTCCAGCCCTTCACTTTCAGTCTGTATGTGTCCCCTGTTTTGAGGTGGGTCTCTTATAGACAACATATGTAGGGGTCTTGTTTTTGTATCCATTCAGCCAGTCTTTGTCTTTTGGTTGAGGCATTCAACCTATTTATGTTTAAGGTAATAACTGATAAGTATGATCCCATTGCCATTTACTTTATTGTTTTGGGTTCGAATTTATACACCGTTTTTGTGTTTCCTGTCTAGAGAATATCCTTTAGTATTTGTTGGAGAGCTAGTTTGGTGGTGCAGAATTCTCTTAGCTTTTGCTTGTCTGAAAAGCTTTTGATTTCCCCTTCATACTTGAATGAGATCCTTGCTGGGTACAATAATCTGGGCTGTAGGTTATTTTCTTTCATCATTTTAAGTATGTCTTGCCATTCCCTCCTGGCTTGAAGAGTTTCTATTGAAAGATCAGCTGTTATCCTTATGGGAATTCCCTTGTGTGTTATTTGTTTTTCCCTTGCTGCTTTTAATATTTGTTCTTTGTGTTTGATCTTTGTTAATTTGATTAATATGTGTCTTGGGGTGTTTCGCCTTGGGTTTATCCTGTTTGAGACTCTCTGGGTTTCTTGGACTTGGGTGATTATTTCCTTCCCCATTTTAGGGAAGTTTTCAACTATTATCTCCTCAAGTATTTTCTCATGGTCTTTCTTTTTGTCTTCTTCTTCTGGGACCCCTATGATTCGAATGTTGTAGCATTTAATATTGTCCTGAAGGTCTCTGAGATTGTCCTCATTTCTTTTAATTTGTTTTTCTTTTATCCTCTCTGATTCATTTATTTCTACCATTCTATCTTCTAATTCACTAATCCTGTCTTCTGCCTCTGTTATTCTACTATTTGTTGCCTCCAGAGTGTTTTTAATTTCATTTATTGCATTATTCATTATATATTGACTCTTTTTTATTTCTTCTAGGTCCTTGTTAAACCTTTCTTGCATCCTCTCAATCCCCATCTCCAAGCTATTCATCTGTGATTCCATTTTAATTTCAAGATTTTGGATCAATTTCACTATCATTATTCGGAATTCTTTATGAGGTAGATTCCCTATCTCTTCCTCTTTGGTTTGGTTTGGTGGGCATTTATCCTGTTCCTTTATCTGCTGGGTATTCCTCTGTCTCTTCATCTTGTTTAAATTGCTGAGTTTGGGGTGTCCTTTCTGTATTCTGTCAGTTTGTGGAGTTCTCTTTATTGTGGTGTTTCCTCGCTGTGTGTGGGTTTGTACAGGTGGCTTGTCAAGGTTTCCTGGTTAGGGAAGCTTGTCGGTGTTCTGGTGGGTGGAGCTGTATTTCTTCTCTTTGGAGTGCAATGAAATGTCCAGTAATGAGTTATGAGATGTCTATGGTTTTGTGGTGACTTTGGGCACCCTGTATGTTGAAGCTCAGGGCTGTGTTCCTTTGTTGCTGGAGAATTTGCTTGGTATGTCTTGCCCTGGAACTTGTTGGCCCTTGTGTGGTGCTTGGTTTCAGTGTAGGTATGGAGGCGTTTGATGAGCTCCTGTCAATTAATGTTCCTTGGAGTCAGGAGTTCCCTGGAGTCAGGGTTTGGACTTAAGCCTCCTGCTTCCAGTTATAGGTCTTATTTTTACAGTAGTTTCGAAACTTCTTCTATACAGCACCATTGATAAAACATCTATGTTAAAGATGAAAAGTTTCTCTACTGTGAGGGTCACTCAGAGAGGTTCACAGCATTACATGGAGAAGAGAAGAGGGAGGAGGGAGGTAGAGGTGACCCAAATAAGAAGAGGTGTAATCAATAGTGGAGAGAGTGGGCTAGCCAGTAGTCGCTTCCTTATGTGTACTCCACAACTGGACTGCTCAGAGATGTTCATGGAGTTATACAGAAAAGAGAAGAGGGAGGAAGGAGACAGAGGTGGCCAGAAGGATAAAAGGGGGGAATGAAAAGGAGGGAGACAGATCCAGCCAGTAATCAGTTCCCTAAGTATTCTCCACCGTCTGGAACACACAGAAATTCACAGAGTTGGGTAGAGTAGAGAGGGGTTAGGGAGAAGACACAGGCGACCTGGTGGAGAAAAAGGAGAGTCCAAAGGGAGAGAGAGCAGTCAAGCCAGTAATCTCGCTCCCTAGTGAAAAATGGGTCCTGAAGATTGGGTTCTTAAAAGTACAAAATTGGTAACAAATATATAAAAGCAAAATTAAAAATCTAGAGTAGAGTTTGGAATTTCAAAAATACGATGTTAAAGAAAAGAAGAAGGAAAAGAGAGAAAAAACGAACAAAGAAAAACAAACAAGGTAGTGAAAATTATAAAGAAAATACAGGTACAAAATTGATAACTAATAATAAAAAGCAAAAATTAAAAATCTAGAGTAGAGTTTGGAATTTCAAAAATACAATGTTAAAAAAAAGGAAGAAGAAAAATAAAGAGA
>NW_011492847.1:106389-107300 GCF_000754665.1 Bison bison bison | reverse complement strand
AGAGAGAGAGCAGTCAAGCCAGTAATCTCGCTCCCTAGTGAAAAATGGGTCCTGAAGATTGGGTTCTTAAAAGTACAAAATTGGTAACAAATATATAAAAGCAAAAATTAAAAATCTAGAGTAGAGTTTGGAATTTCAAAAATACGATGTTAAAGAAAAGAAGAAAAACAAACAAACAAACAAACAAAAAAACCAAGGTCAAAAAATTATAAAATATATATATATGAAGTTTGCTGAAGAAGAAAAAAATAGGTTTTTTTTTTTTTTTGCAAAGTAATAGGTTATAAAAGTGAAAATTGAAGGAATAATAGAGGACTTAAAAAAATTTTTTTTTAATTAAAAAAAAAAGAAAGAATGATCGTAAAAATAGTAAAAATATATCTAGGACTTTCTCTGGTTTTGTTGTGAGTATTGTGGGTTCAGTTCATTTTTGGCTAGTTCCTTGGTCCGACTTATATTTCTCAAGATCTGTAGGCCCCTTCCTATGTAGTCCGTAGCAACCACAGGGTTTTAATCTATTGCCTGTAGCTTCCAAGGCGTTTCCCTCTGTTATAGCTTCTTCTGTTTGCTGGTCTCTTCAGTGTCTGGTTTCCGCCCTGACACAAAGGGGATGGTGGAAGACACTTATTTTTTTTTTTTTTTTTAGGCTTCACTTTGTTCAGTCGCGCTGGTGGGGAGGGAGGGAGGGATGCTGCAAACAAATAACACTGGTGTGCGCTCGCAGTGCCTCAGCCACACTGGGTCTTCCCCCGCTCACGGCGCGTGTAGCCTCCCTGCCCACACTGCTTGGGCTCTAGGTTGTTCTGCCGGGAACAATCCGAGGCTGGCCCTGGGCTGCATGCACCTCCCAGGTCCAAGCCGCTCAGGTTCAGGCACTCGGGTAGTCCTCAGAGGCGCAGACTCAGTTGGGC
>NW_011492847.1:104517-106142 GCF_000754665.1 Bison bison bison | reverse complement strand
CAAGAAGTTTTAGTTAGCAAAGAAGCCTGCTTACACTTTTATAGATAATGTCTCTCTGGGGCTGCGATTGTCCCCTTCCGGCTCTGGCTGCCTGTTACCAGAGGGGGAAGGTCTGCAGCCGGCTATCTCTGTTCTGTCCTTTGTTCTGTGCGCGGGCCTGGTGGTGTCTTAGGTTAGAGATGGCTTTTCGCGTGGTAGATATCCCACATTCTGGTTTGCTAGCCCAAATTATTTCACTCAGATAGTGTTCAGGGTATTCAGGCCAGATTCTTACTCTAAGCGATGCAGCCCGCGCCGCGCCTCCCTGCCCAGCCCCCGCTTGCTAATGGTGTGTGCAGGCGTCTGCGCTGCTTCTCTGCTGGGGGAGTTACCGTAGGGCTCGCAATCTGCGAGTTTTAATTGTTTATTTATTTTTTCTCCCTGTTATGTTGCCCTCTGTGCTTCCAAAGCTCGGCACAGATTCAGCAGTGAGAAGGTTTCCTGGTGTTTGGAAACTTCTCTCTTTTTAAGACTCCCTTCCCAGGACGGAACTCTGTCCCTCCCTCTTTTGTCTCTTTTTTTGTCTTTTATATTTTTTTCCTACCTCCTTTCGAAGAGTTGGGTTGCTTTTCTGGGTGCCTGTTGTCCTCTGCCGGCATTCAGAAGTTGTTTTGTGGAATTTACTCGATGTTTAAATGCTCTTTTGATGAATTTGTGGGGAAGAAAGTGTTCTCCCCGTCCTACTCCTCCGGCATCTTGGCTCCTCCCTCCAGGAGGTGGCATTTCTGGGATCTCAGTTGAATGCGCCTATATCTAACTCTTGGACTGAACGCCGCTGGAAATCTTCGCTCTGATTGTCAGCATCTCAGTGACTATCTTTCCTGTGTTTCCAAAGCTTTTTCTTCTATAAGTGCATCTTAGAAGTTAACTAGGAGCCAGAGGGGAAATTTTACACATATTATTAGGGCTCCTTCTCTTTAGTTTTTTTCTCTCCAGGACTCAGCCACTCCATTCCAGTTTTCTTGGCTACCCTAAACTCTGATCTCTGTTTCTGCTGTCCAACAAGACTATTGTCTTTATTTAGGCTCAATTTCCCTGACCTGTGGTTTGGAAAATGCCCTGAGGAAGAAATCTGGGGTTTATGTGACGTTTATTTTGTTTGCCTCTTTTCTCTCTAGGACTATAGCCCTGCAGTGGCTGCTGTCCAGTGCCTGCAAACAATTGTTATATATGTTTTGTCTAGATTTTATACTTGTTTATAACAAGAAGTTAAGTCCAATAATAGCTACTCCATCATGGATAAAACTAGACCTTGACAATGTTATTTCTTTTTATTTCTCTTTGCACCATCTCTTGCTTTTAAGACACCTTTATTCTACCATTTCAGTGACAAGACCTAATCAGACCTTTATTCTCCTTTCCATTATTCTTGGACCAGCCTCAAATGCTTTCTCCAGGTTTAGCTTCTAAGGCTACATTTTTAGTATGTAAGAATCAGTTCAGTTCAGTCGCTCAGTCGTGTCCGACTCTTTGCGACCCCATGAATCACAGCATGCCAGACCTCCAGGTCCATCACCAACTCCCAGAGTTCATTCAAACTCATGTCCATTGAGTCGGTGATGCCATCCAGCCATCTCATCCTCTGT
>NW_011492847.1:79433-104388 GCF_000754665.1 Bison bison bison | reverse complement strand
TTCAAATGAACACCCAGGACTGACTTCCTTTAGGATGGACTGGTTAGATCTCCTTGCAGTCCAAGGGACTCTCAAGAGTCTTCTCCAATACCACAGTTCAAAAGCATCAATTCTTCGGTGCTCAGCTTTCTTCACAGTCCAACTCTCACATCCATACATGACTCCTGGAAAAACCATAGCCTTGACTAGATGGACCTTTGTTGGCAAAGTAATATCTCTGCTTTTGAATATGCTATCTAGGTTGGTCATAACTTTTCTTCCAGGGATTAAGCGTCTTTTAATTTCATGGCTGCAGTCACCATCTGCAGTGATTATGGAGCCCAGAAAAGTAAAGTCTGACACTGTTTCCACTGTTTCCCCATCTATTTCCCATGAAGTGATGGGACGGGATGCCATGATTTTAGTTTTCTGAATGTTGAGCTTTAAGCCAACTTTTTCACTCTCCTCTTTCACTTTCATCAAGAGGCTTTTTAGTTCCTCTTCACTTTCTGCCATAAGGCTGGTGTCATCTGCATATCTGAGGTTATTGATATTTCTATATATCTATACCCGGCAATCTTGATTCCAGCTTGTGCTTCTTCCAGCTCAGCTCATGATGTCCTCTGCATAGAAGTTAAATAAGCAGAGTGACAATATTCAGCCTTGACGTACTCCTTTTCCTATTTGGAACCAGTCTGTTGTTCCATGTCCAGTTGTAACTGTTGCTTCCTGACCTGCATACAGATTTCTCAAGAGGCAGGTCAGGTGGTCTGGTATTCCCATCTCTCTCAGAATTTTCCGTAGTTTATTGTGATCCACACAGTCAAAGGCTTTGGCATAGTCAATAAAGCAGAAATAGATGTTTTTCTGGAACTCCCTTGCCTTTTCCATGATCGAGTGGATGTTGGCAATTTGATCTCTGGTTCCTCTGCCTTTTCTAAAACCAGCTTGAACATCAGGAAGTTCACGGTTCATGTATTGCTGAAGCCTGGCTTGGAGAACTTTGAGCATTACTTTACTAGCGTGTGAGATGAGTGCAATTGTGTGGTAGTTGAGCATCCTTTGCAATTGCCTTTCTTTGGGATTGGAATGAAAACTACCCTTTTCCAATCCTGTGGCCACTTCTGAGTTTTCCAAATTTGCTGGCATATTGAGTGCAGCACTTTCACAGTATCATCTTTCAGGATTTGAAATAGCTCAACTGAAATTATATCACCTCCACTAGCTTTGTTCGTAGTGATGCTTCCTAAGGCCCACTTGACTTCACATTCCAGGATGTTTGGGTGTATAGACAATTTAAATGTTCTGTGCTTCTTCAATTAGAACATTGTTTTCAGAAGGCTCTCCATCTACCACTATTCTCCTTTGTACTTCAATCTTCTTGTCCGTACTTCTAGATTGGAAGGATTTATAAAGGATCTCCTATCTGGCTCCCGATCATTGCAACCACCATGGTTTAAGTAGTAGCAGTGACCTGAAAAATCTGCACCCATGTTAGCAGTCTGACAAGTCCACAGAGGTCTAAATTAATTGTCATACGTTCCATGAGGCAGGGCTAGGAAGGCTGATCCCTAATTTAATATATGGCAGCTATTGCACTTATTTTGCACACATTTGTACATAGATACTGCCTCCGTGTAAAGCTTAGAATGTGCCTGCAATTGGGCTTTTAAAAAAGGAACTTCAACTTCATATCCATCTATGAGAGAAATGAGACTTTAGTTTTGGTATAAGGAAAATAAAATGAAACATACATAGTATCAAGGAACTATTGGCAAAAAAGATAATGCCATGAATATGTGAATGAAGACAGGGTAATCTTCAATGGAAATGCTGTTCAACATGCACCAGGCTTGACCAATTGGGTTATTTGTCAACAATCTAGAAATTTCTGGGTTGTGACTGTATGTTTAACTCTGTTCTTCATGGGAAACCAGATGGGTATTTAGGAGTACCTAAATACCTAAACTGTCCTGATTTCAGTGGGTAGTTTTTCAGTTTCATTTTACAGTAGTGGGCTCTAGTAGTCACCGACAAGCTGTTTTGTCTGTGAGATCCAAGCAACATAGAGCAAAAAGATGGATACAGATACTTCCAAGCTTAATACTGAATGGTGCTTTAGGTTCTTGTGTTTATGGGAAACTCAAAAGGACGGAAAGAAAATCTTAAATTTCTTTTAAAAGGTTGGCATCCAGGTCATTGCAGTAGGAAACAGCAACCCACTCCAGTATTCTCGCTTGGAAAATTCCATGGACAGAGGAGCCTGGTGGGCTACAGTTCTTGGAATCACAGTGATTCAAAGAGCAACTGAGCAACTGTGCACACATCCAGGTTATGGAGGTATGGGTAGAGAAGTCTTTTTTCTTTTTTAAAGAGCACAGTTTTAGATTCTCTCTGTGCTTAAAGTTTCACAGCAGACTGGTTGAAAATTTAGCACTGCTCTTCATTTAACTATGGATATTTGACATTTTAAAGGTCTGGGTGACAGAAGATTATTTTTTATGTAAAAATTACCTCATTAAATGTGAACACTTTGCTAAGTGGCTTATCATGAAATTTGCCAAACCTCTGAAAAAGCAACAGTTCAAAATGAGGTTGAGAGAGTAATTTTAACCAGGATGTCCTATTTTGTTGGGTTGGCTGCTTTGATTAAAACCTTCTGTGAGGCGATGGCCCTTGCGTGATAGGCCCAGATGCAAATTAAGACACAACAGTGTGTTGACCTACTAAACAAAAAGCACAACAGCTTGGTAACTATGAACAGATACTGTTACTTCACTGCTTAGCTAAAACTGCACACCCACCCCCTGCCAAAATAGGGGTGGGGGGCAAACTATTTCAGCAGTGGCTTCTTTGGGGCATATGTAAATCCTTCATGGAAAGTTACAAAACCCCAGGAAATCCCACCTGTGAATGATTGTAGTATTTAACCCTGAGGTTAGTTCCTATAATGCTCATTTCACAAAAAGCCTCCCCCACCCCCATTTTTAGTGGTTAGTTTGTATAAAGCAAGCTCAAGACTGTAAGCCTGAAAAACCACAGTTTTCCCAAACAGGTGATATTTCCAACAAAACAGTGTGAAAGCGACAGGGTTAACAGGTTAAACTCATTATTCTGACAAACTGATAGTCTCTAAGTATGATGTACTTAGAGATGGTATGTACTTATGATGGTATAGGCCACTATTACCTTGGAATCCTTTGAATTAGTTTTTGCCTATGACACATATAATTGTGTATGTGATTAGCATTGTCATTAACCTGTTTCTGGTATACATAATCTACATTTGTATTTTAAAGCCCTTCCCAATACCGCCTTTGTCTCTGCATGAGACGATTTAAAGTGAATTGCTGGTATAAGGACACCATGGCATTCTCAGGGTCACATGCTTGGCAATTTAGCCAAGAAAATCGAACACAATGTTTTTTTCATTACTCCTGTTTTTTTTTTTTTTTTTAAACCATAGTTTTATATAAAACTGTTTAATCTGTCTTCTGGTGGTTCAGTATTTACAACAGAAAGGTTGTATGTTAAATAGTTGACTTTTCTAGCAGCTCAAACACCTGGTTAGCATAAATCTTTTAATAGTAATGCCACTGCATTAACTCTTCTGTTGCCAAAACTTCTGAAAATCCCTTTGCTAAAGAGTTGGAGAATGACTGGCCATATAAACACCAAATATTGCATGTATGTGCTTAGTCTCTCAGTTGTGTCCAGCTCTTTGCAACCACATGAGTGGTAGCCTGCAGGTCCTCTGTCAATGGGACTTTTTGGCAAGAATACTGGAGTGGGTTGCCAGTTCCTTCTCCAGGGGATCTTCCCAATCCAGGGATCGAACCCGCGTCCCTTGTGACTCCTGTGTTGACCGAGGAGTTCTTTACTAGTAGCACCATCTGAGAAGCTTAAATATTGCACAGCCATGAGAATTAAGCAATACTGTTCATATTAGTACATGAGACTTTATAAGGAACAAAATCAAATTGTTTTTGGGCTTCAGGTTATTAGTTTCATTGTCAAATAGTATGCTTGCTTAGCTTATGACTTCACTTTCCCATTTCTGAATTCCAGATCCAAATGCACTAATGATTTCCATATTGGAAGTAATTCTTAGATGGAAGAAAAAGCTTTTATTATTATCAAAAAAATGCAAAATAATAAGTATGGAAATACAAGAAAGAGATAACACCTTAAAATCTTGCCTAAGGAAATAGTTATTCACATTTTTACCTTGTGTGTAATGAATGCAAATGTATACAGCATGCACGCATGCTAAGTCACTTCAGTTGTGTCCGACTCCGCAACCCTATGGACCATAACCTACCAGGCTCCTCTGTCCATGGCATTCTCCAGGCGAGAATACTGGAGTGGTTTGCCATGCCCTCCTCCAGGGGACCTTCCCAACCCATTGAACCCATGTCTCTTATAATCTCCTGCATTGACAGGCAAGTTCTTAACTACTAGTGCCACATGTGTGTCTGTGAAAGTCACTCAGTCATGCCTCACTTTTTGCAATCCCATAGACTCTATAGTCCATGGAATTCTCCAGGCCAGAATACTGGAGTAGGTAGTTGTTCCCTTATCCAGGGGATCTTCCCAACCCAGGGATCGAGCCTAGGTCTCCTGCATTGCAGGTGGACTCTTTACCAGCTGATCCACCTGGGAAGCCTGGGAAGCCGTTAAATGTATGCAGAGCAGGTTGGAATATGAATGTGTTTTTGCTCTAGTCTATTATGTAATGTTAACTAACTTCAATCAACAGTTGTTTTAGTTTCTTAATGACACATGTGCTCTGTTGTAGAAATCACTTGGTTATAAAAGTTAAAAGGAATGAAGCATATATAAAATATATATTGGCATAAATACTATCAAAGTATGCATAAAACTGAGACTGTGCTATCATAAATCTATAGTTTGATGCATTTGTTTATCCATTTATTCATCTATTATACAAACATTTAATGAATATCTACTTTGTTTCCAGCACAGGACTGAGTTCTAGAGATGCCAAATACCTATCAAAGAGAAGTGTTCCAGTACACAAGATGGCCTATTTGAAACTATGTGAGCCAAAAACCCTGATCAAGATGACCAAGAGAATCACCTCTTTTTGATTGATTCCCAATACACATCTTATCACTGACATCATTCCTAAAGGAAAACTTCCTCACACTTTTAGTTGCTGTGTGTATTTTGCAAAGACTTATCAACTGATTTAAATGACATCAATTCAGAGGTCTATTCAAGTATCATGATGAGTGTTGCGATTCTTGGCCAAAGTCTAAATTGAATATCTCTTATTAAACTCAACTTTCTTGGTCAGAAATATGCAGTTCTTTAAATAATTTTCTTGGTCAGACATTTGTAGTTTAATGAGGACCATGAACAAATAAATAAATAGTTAAAATGTAATGTGAGGAGAGCTGTGACTGTTCTGCAAGCTTATGCATAGAGGGCACGGCAACCAGCTCTGTCTGAGGCTACTGGGGAGACCTTACACTGAAAGTGATTTTTGACTTGGGCTTTAAAAGCTGAGTGGAGGGCACTTGAAGCCAGAAGGGTTAGCAAGTACCAAGGCCCAGAGGTATGAAAGTAAGCAGCCAGTTTTAGCAATTGTGCGTAGTTCAGTATGATCTTAGTGGTGGTGGTATCTAAGAGAAGTGGGCGGGCAGTTAAACTATTTCCCCCTGTTACTTAGGGGCTGTCTTCTCAACCTACACTGTAATTCAGTTTTTCCCAGTTCACCCAACCCTGTTAAGGGTCAGTAATGGTTAGATCATGCTCTCAGCTTTGAAGTCAATGGAACTTCTGTCATGCTCCCTGTTCCCTGTTTGAAGTACTATCCTTTTAAGTATCAACACTTTTTTTTTCTTACTCATAAATTATAGAGCTTTAAAGACAGAAAAACAAAAAAATACAAATTTGTCATCTAATTTTTGAGAAGCATCACTTTCACTTCTATCTCGTGGTTTCTGGACTCAAACATGTTTGTTATGAGAGAATTATATTGGTCCTTGGTCTAGATCATCTATCTTACCCTACAAGCCCATATTCCATCCTTGCAAGGTATTGTTTCCAGGCTGAAAGCATAACTGAATCTTGACAACCTGATTATTAAGAACTTGCTCTTCAAGGAATTTTTTGTTTTTGGTGGATATTCACCCGGCACACATTTTTATGCTTATCCACATAACACATTCCCAAACCTTCTTGTCCATAGTCTTCCAACATTGTTTCTTTCATATCCTTGACTATCTTATTAAACCTAGAGCTCCCAGTCAGAAATCCATGTGCTCTTCAAATTGTGTTGCTCTGGGCTCCACTGGTGGTACAGTGGTAAAAAAAACCCCCCTGCCAGTGCAAAGACACGGGTTCGATCCCTGGTATGGGAGGATCCCACATGCCGCTGAGCACCTCAGCCCATGTGCTACAACTATGGGACCTGTGCTCTAGAGCCCAGGAACCACAACTACTGGACCCATGTACTCAACTACTGAAGCCCACGTGCCTAGAACCCATGCTCCACAACAAGAGAAGCTCCCACAATGAGAAACCTGTGCACCACAGCTAGAGGAAAGCCTGTGCAGCAACAAAGACCCAGTGCAGCCAGAATACAAATTGTGTTGCTCTAAGTTCTGCCTTTCTCAGAGCCAGCTTTCAGTGGCACTGTATATCCACAGCTAGTGACTTTTAGCAATTGTCACAGATACCTAGAAACCAGGTGTGAGAGTATCTTCAGTTAATTGGTTATATGTGTCACCCTTTGAGGCCTTAAGTGTGAGTTGAATAATGTGCTGCAGTGTTGCAGATGTGGGCATATGGAGGTTATCAAGGATCTGCCCCTAGAACCTACATCTAGCTTATTTAGTACATCTATTTGATGAAAGAATGTTGTTGTACATACCTTATTTTATGGCTAGGTTGTTCAGAAAAGGCTACTAGTTGTCTTGCTAAGTTAGTTTTCTTCCTTTTCCATATTATCAATGTGTATCTGGGCACAAATCTCCTTGAAACTAGAGATTATATTTCTTAGTCTCCTTTGCAGCTAATATGACTGGGTGTCTAAGTTCTTGCTAATAGAATGTGGGTGAAAGTCATGTTTTTATTTCTTTTGCTTAAAAAGTTATTTGTCCTGGACTTTCCTTGCCACTTTTCCTAAGCTGGCATGTGGCTATGCTGTTCAGTGAATTTTTGCCATAAATACTTGAAGAGATAATAGAGAAACAAGAGGGGAGAACCTTCTAGAACAGAGCTACCTTTTGAATGTGGATCACTTCTAAATGCCTCTGGATACCACTGGATAATTAAATGTAAGAGAAAATGAGGGGCTTAATTTTAGGCTTTGTTATAGCAGCTTGTCCTGTATGGCATTGGGTATATGCAACTCATTTTTGGCAGCTCTCATTCCCTGATTACTTAGTATCTCATAGTAAGGCATTCATGTCCATCAGGGCCCAATGATAAGTTTGAAGGTGTTCTTACAGGGAGACTATATAGTTGCTGAAATAATTACATTCTGAGGATGGTATGACTGTGCTCTAAAACCATTAGAGATGTTTCTTTGGCTCAGAATTTATAACAGACAACATTTACCATTTGATCTTTACCACACTATGAGCACCATTGTTTAAGGCATCTGAGTTCTTTGTTGCAAGGCAGAGAAAGTAGCCTTGGATAAGTTAAGTAGGTAGTGAATTCATTTGAAAGATACTGGGTGAATCATGTGGAAATAAGGGGAAGGTAGGAGAATCAGGTTTGGAGAATGGGTAGGTGAGGCAGCAGCTGTCAAAATGGATTCATTTTGATATTTGGCAAAACTAATACAATTATGTAAAGTTTAAAAATAAAATTAAAAAAAACAACAACAACTGAGAATGCACTAGTTACAATGCCACTGTTCTCATTTCTGTTCCTGGACACTGTTGGACATTCGATACTGTCATTGGCAATGAAGGCCACAGCAGTGAGTCATTAAACACTTCCCAGCATCTTGGGTATCTGCACATATACTTTGTTGCCTGGGTTTGCTCAGGCTGACCTCTGCCTATGGATATCTGCATCTCCTTGCCTAAGAGCTCTCTTTGAATCTACAAAGGCTATTCAATTTGCAGGTGGCAGGCTGAGCATACTAGTGAGTTAATATCGCTCAGTCCTCAAGCAATGACTGATGAGAGTCAGTGTATACACAAACGTCTTCTCTCCTCAGGTGAAGTTACTCTCATGTGTTTATTTATATCACTTGCTCAAGGAAACTGGCTCTGGTCCCTTCTCACTCAGAGCCGGCTTGATAATGCCCCATCACTGACTATCTCTCCTCCATTTGTTTTACCTCCCCTTTCTCCTACTAGTGTTCTCGAATTTTCCAAACAATTTGCTCTTGAATCTTTGTCTCAGAGTCTGCTTCTAGGGGATTCTGAACCTTAAATAGCACCACTCCCTCAAAATTCAAATCCCAGGTAAGAATATTTTACTAGCTGAGCTCAGGCTAGATTTGAGAGGTGGGGGAGAATCAGATATGTATCAGATATGGTAGTTTCTGATACCTTTTGGCTTCCATAGCATGAGGTGGGCCCTTGTTTTATCCTATAATTCATAAAATGGAGAATTCCTCAAAATTTGAAAGGGGCCTTGATGCTGGGGATCAGAACCACTACCTGTTTCAAACATTACTATTTCTGGAATATTGCAGTATCCTTCTAATTTGTTTACCTTTTCCCTTAGAGTAAAAGGAAGAGAGAAGGGGAAGGTTGAATTATGGAGAAAGGAGCTTTGAAATTAGATAACCAGCCACAACACACAGTGACAGCCCTTTGGCCAAACAGCACTGTTATTTCAAATCAATCACCTTAACTAAGAACAAGAAAGCCATTCCTCTGAGGATTTAATTTCCGAAGTAAATAATAGACTACTAACATTTTTGTACTCTATTTTTATCAAAACAGCAGATTTCAAAGACTGAAGCAAATATGTCAAGTTTTTGAGAAAGTTGATTAGAATTTTATGTGTCAAACGAGTCTTAGGAAATGCACCATTGGAATAAATATGGTTGACCCTTGAACAACAGGGATTTGAACTGCCCAGGTCCAGTTATACATGAATTTTTTTTCAATAGTGAATGCCACTGTTGTTCAGTCACTCAGTCATATCTGACTCCTTGAGACCACATGGACTGCAGCATGCCAGGCTTCCCTGACCTTCACTATCTTCCAGAATTTATTCAAACTTATGTCCATTGAGTCGATGATGCCATTCAACCACCTCATTCTCTGTCGTCCCCTTCTCCTCCTGCCCTCAGTCTTTCCCAGCATCAGGGTCTTTTCCAATGTGTCGGCTCTTCACATCAGGGGGTCAAAGTATAGGAGCTTTGGCTTCAGCATCAGTCCTTCCAATGAATATTCATGGTTGATTTCCTTTGGGATTGACTGGTTTGATCTCCTTGAAGTAGAAGGGACTCTCAAGAGTCTTCTCCAGCACCACAGTTTGAAAGCATACACAACCTGAGGTTGGTTGGGCCAGCAGATGTGGAGGGCCTGCAGAGTTTCAGCTTTATGAAGGTTTGGCCCCCAAACCCCTGAATTGTTCAAGGGTAAACTGTATATAAAATCTTGACTTCAGAGAATTTATTTTGTCAAATTGATTTTAGTGTCAGAACAAACCTAATATTTCTCCTACATTTATCCATCTTTTCCCTTTTCTTCCATCATTTTAATTTGATTTAAGGCAGTATCTACATGGTTGAGTGTATATAACTATATGGTATTCCTGCTAGGGAAGTGTGGCAACTTCTGACTGCCCCATTATTTCTTCATTAGAGTGTTAACAAATGTTCTACTCTCATTTCATGCCCCTCTTCCTTTTCTTTAGGGAGGCAATGGGAAAGCTGCTCTAGCCTACTCCTTAAGCTAGCTCTAGATTAAGATGGATGACTAGGTGGTATTACAGGAAGCAGACTTCACCAATCCTTGTCCTTGGAATGTGCCCTAAGAAAATTGCTTGTGGGAGGTCTCAATGTGTGGGAGCTTCTAGCACCTCAAAAAATCACTTCCAGGACCTAATTTAGGTACTGTCTTTCACCTGGTATTTATCTAAAACTGTTCCCTTCAGGAAAACCAAGTCATTAAGAAGAGGATGGAAGTGGGAAGAGCATACAGAGAACCATATGTGGGATGCATGTGTTTGGCATTCCTTTTGAACCAGGAGGAGCCAGAAACTCCAGCAAGGCTTATTTGTTTTGATAGTTCTGTGTCTAAAATGTTCGCTAATTTATTCATTCATTCACTTTTATTTATTACGGAATGCCTGCCCCAGCTTAGCCACTGTGCTGATTACTAAAAGTACAAATAAACACAATAATCATCAGGTCATCCGTTTTTTTCTCACATGAAACATCCACAGTGAGAGACAGTAGTTTTTAAAGGTAGTTCTTAACATTTACATAATAAAATGATCTTATTTTACATTTTCAAACACTATCTCAACACTTTCCATGTTGACTAATAGATCATATAAATTTTAGGTGGGGAAAAAGAAATTAGATTTGTTTCTCATTCTTCCATAACCTCCATCAACCCTAAGACTGTCTTCTATCTTTTTTTTGCTAATCTTCTATTATTTTTTGCTTGATGACAGTAAGAAAAGAAGAAAAGCATGCAAGATGAAAGGGGAAGAAGGGTCTTCTAAGAGGAATTTTCACCTGATGAGAATAAGAACAAAAACATATTTGCCAAAGAAGATTAGCAATAGCACGTTTATTTCTATTAGGCCTCCAATGAAGGAAGGCTTACTTTAAGCCATACTTCAGTTCAGTTCAATCACTCAGTCGTGTCTGACTCTGTGACCCCATGGACTGCAGCATGCCAGGCCTCCCTGTCCATCACCAACTCCCAGAGTTTACTCAAACTCATGTCCATTGAGTCGGTGATGTCTTCCAACTATCTCATCCTCTGTCATCCCCTTCTCCTCCCACCTTCAATCTTTCCCAGCATCAGGGTCTTTTCAAATGAATCAGTTCTTTGCATCAGGTGGCCAAAGTATTGGAGTTTAGCTTCAGCATCAGTCCTTCCAATGATTATTCAGGACTAATTTCCCTTAGGATGGACTGGTTGGATCTCCTTGCAGTCCAAGGGACTCTCAAGAGTCTTCTCCAACACCACAGTTCAAAAGCATCAATTCTTCGGCACTCAGCTTTCTTTATAGTCCAACTCTCACATCCATACATGACTATCGGAAAAACCATAGCTTTGACTTATATTACTTTCCATGTATTACAAGCCATACTTACATTATATCATTTTGGTAAAGTTTTGTATTAGCTTGATAGGATTCAGTCTATAATGAATGCTGTTCAAATCCTTCTGGAGATCTCTTTTCCCACTGGCTTTTCTAAGCATTGAATCTATTGCTGGTACCAGAGTTAATTCATTCTTGCTCTTAGAGACTGAGGGAACACATTGAAGTCTCCTCCAATTGATTGAAAGGCGTAGATGGCTTCCACCTATGTGTTTTGCGGATGGCTATACTCTTTGGTTAATAATAATCCCCCTTACCTACTTGTTTTAATTTCTCATTTTGAATTAGTGAAACTTAGGTTTACTTTGTAGAACTCAGAGTGTACACATAAATATTGACCCTTGTGCTCTGCTATGGGCTCAGTATTGGTGAGATTTTGTCAAGGCAGGTCTTGCTTATGAAACCAATGGAAGGGTTATGAAACATGTGCAAGCACAATGTCATGGGCTCAGTTCACTTTTGTCTTTCATATGAAATTTCCCTTTGGACTCTGAGAAACTCCAAAAACTTTGAGTTTATGGAGTTGAGCTACTGCATGGAGCTCAATTCTTCCTTGCATTTTGTAGAAAAATAAAATATTTGCTTCTGTGTTGAGAAAGTCATGTATTAAAATAAATCCATTTGGAGCCTTGCTACTATATAGTTCCTTTTGGTTGCAAAAGATTTAATTCTGTGGCACCCTATTGTTTGTTCTCCTTTTATCTTTTCCCTATTGTGTCTGGCTTCTTAGATACATAATAACATGAAATAAAAGTGACCCCTCCAAACCTGATTTTAATTAATAGACAGGCACCTGCTTTGCATGTGTTGTGTGGTGGGAAGGGGTGGGTATAAATTCTTGACTATAACTGTGGTCTCCAGCTACATCACATTTAATAAATAAGAACAATCTGCATCCTTGACTCCTCCTCTTGGATGGCTGAGCATGTTCAGTGGTGTTGCACATTCAGAAGTAACTGATTACAATATGTTGTTATAAATTTTAAAAAATTGAGTGATGGGGAGAAGTTTTGTAAAAGAGATTTGAACTTGAACTAAGAATTATTTTTCAAGGTTTTTATTTTATATATATATTTAAAATTTATTTTTAATTGAAGGATAATTGCTTTACAATATTGGATTGTCTTCAAGATTTTTAGTTTCTACTCTAGACAGTTGTGCATTTTGATAAGATTTGAAAATGACTTTGATTTCCTTGGGTAAAATACAATATAATTTTATTAATATTTTATATTTTGCAATTGTCCTGTGAATTTTTGGAAATTCTATCATCTTAACTTCGAAAAGTTGAAGTGAAAGAGTAAATCTCTTGTTAAAGAATATGCCAAGAGTGCTCAAGGCACTTCAGTCGTGTCCAACTCTGTGCAATCCTATGAACTGCAGCCCGCCAGGCTCCTCTGTCCATGGGACTCTCCAGGCAAGAATACTGGAGTGGGTTGCTGTGCCCTCCTCCAGGGCATCTTCCTGACCCAGGGATCAAACCTGTGTCTCTTACAACTATCTGCATTTAGCAGGTGGTTTCTTTACCGCTAGGGCCACATGGGAAGCCCATAAAGAATATACTTAATATCAATCGAAATATTCCAAGATAAATCTGATTGTATCCACTACAAGTTACCTTGAATCACTTTATTAATATTGATGCCATATATTTTATATTTTTAAGAGGAAGGTTGAAAACGCACTACTTATAAAAATGTCAACAAATGAACCAAGTCTGTGGAAATTTGCTTTTAAAAATCTTGGACTTGTGTATCTGACCTAAACTCAACTAATTTTAATTTCTTATTGGATGTTATATTTAGTGTTGTTAGTGGTATTTGTTTGAATTTATAATCTAATAAAGATCAAAATTTACCTTCTATAAGAAATTCAGCTTATTCAGTCTTTAGGTGCTTCATCTCACCAGCAGCTGAGTTTTCACAAATATAGGTAGATATTTTAAATAGTGTGATTTAGGAAAATTTTAGGAATAATGGAAAATGTTTCCCATAAATCCTGTAATAGTCATGATCTCAAATCTAGATGATAAATTAATCATTTATATATTACTGTTTATCAAGGTCATTCATTTTATAATAAAATATTTGATAGAAATTCATGTAAGGCTAAGTTTCATGGATTACACAAACACAAATTTATATTTAAGAGGCCAGGCAGGAGTATAACTGGGAGGACCTGAATCAGAATAATTATGTATCTACTTCCTTTTACTTGTTTTAAAATTAGCTTATATTAAGTTGTATATAAGCCTATAGTCTAAGTTGGAAAATAGGATGTATGATACAAAAAGTCATTTTTTTCTAAACATATAGCATGAGGATAAAATTTTAGTTTAATATAAATAGGATTTTTTCTCTTTGATAGATTTCTAGAATTAACTTTTATGATTTAAAGGAAAGTATGATGCAAAGGAAAGTATATTGTCAGGGGCTTCCTTGGTAGCTCAGCTGGTAAAGAATCCGTCTTCAATGCAGGAGACCCCAGTTTGATTCCTGGGTTGGGAAATTCCCCTGGAGGAGGCATGGCGACCCACTCCAGGGTTCTTGGATGGAGAATTCCATGGACAGAGGAGCCTGGCATGCTGTAGTCCATGGGGTTGCAAAGAGGTGGACATGATTGAGCAACTAAGCACCCATGCATATTATCAGGGAAGTATGTGGAAATAACTGTAGATTGAGCAGTATATATTAACATATGTGCTAGGATCAGAACAAATCATTTTTCATAATATTTATCTTGCTGTCTCGATAAGCCAGTGAAGATGATAGTGCCATTCTACAAATAATAAAACTGAGGTATGCTGCTGCTGCTGCTAAGTTGCTTCAGTCGTGTCCGACTCTGTGCGACCCCAGAGATGGCAGCCCACCAGGGATTCTCCAGGCAAGAACACTGGAGTGGGTTGCCGTTTCCCTCTCCAATGCATGAAAGTGAAAAGTGAAAGTGAAGTCGCTCAGTCATGTCTTACTCCTAGCGACCCCATGGACTGCAGCCGACCAGGCTCCTCTGTCCATGGGATTTGCCAGGCGAGAGTATGGGAGTAGGTTCCCATCGCCTTCTCCGAAACTGAGGTATGGTGAGGTCAAATCTCTCAAATTTTCCACTTCTTAGAGTGGTTGGAGTCAGGACATTCAAGTAGTGTTAAAAGGATCAACACTTGACCAAAAAGATAAACACTAAGAGGTAATACAAAGCTGATGACCCTCCATGAGGATTTCAATTAGTGTCTCAGTGAGAACTACCCACTCTCACTTCTGGTTGATCTTGGGACTCTTGATGAACCAGTAATGGTTTTGGATTCTCTTGTTCCAGTGAAGATTCTCTTCCCCAGTTCTAGCTGTAATCCCTGAAACCCCTTTCCTGTGCTGGCCTAGAACACCCGACTAGGGTTCTACATCCCAGAATGAGGAGGTCAGAATTGGCTGTCAAGTAGTGTGTGTAGATGTATGCCCTGTTGAGTGGGGAAGTGTGAACCCAGATCTCCAGGGCAGGTATCTGAAGGCTCAGAAACCTTTTATATGCTTTTTGTGGCACAGCTTCTTTTCCCTAAGCATGTGTGTGGGCGTCTGGGCCTTACTTTCTTCTCTAGTCTTCCAATTTATTGTTTGTTAGCTTCTCTTTGGGAAGCTGAATTTACTTGAATTCTGAGGAAAACCAACAACAATTTTCTGTCTGCTGTTGCCTGGTAAATAATGTAGTTTCTGAGCACTCACTTCACTGCATATTTCTGAGACAGTCTGCAGAAAGAACTCCTTTCTGTGTTGCCATATTAGGAGAACTGCCTACATTCTTTTGCCACAAGGAAAGAATCACCAGAATGGGTTTGGCAAAAGCTTCAATATAAAGGCAATCTTGGTACTTTAAAAGATCCAATAAGGGTTCAGCAGTGTAATAGCTTCAAGTGAATTGTATACAAGGCAATGATTCTGACTTTTATTATGCATTCTTCTTCTCTATGTCATTACCATGCCAGATAAGATTTGTACTCATCACACAAAATTCAATCAGAATTCCTAATAGCATAATGTGCATTTTTGTTTTTAAACATATACAGCTTTTATGTGTAATATATATTATTGTTCAGTTGCTCAGTCCTGTCCAACTTTTTGCGACCTGATGGACTGCAGCACTTCAGGCATCCCTGTCCTTCACCATCTCCTGGAGTTTGCCTAGGTTCACGTCCGTTGAGTCGGTGATGACATCCAACCATCTTGTCCTCTGTCATCCCCGTCTCCTCCTGCCTCCATTCTTTGGCAGCATCAGGGTCTTTTCCAATGAGTGGGCTTCTTGCATCAGGTGGCCAAAGTATTGGAGCTTCAGCTTCAGCGTCAGTCCTTCCAATGAATATTCAGGGTTGATTTCCTTTAGTATTGACTGGTTTGAAAATAATCTGTATTACATGATCACTAAGAGGGAAAGTCCCATATGTGGGGAAAAAAGTGCCATGTTTATTCTAGAAAAGGGAAGATAAGAAACTATAACTCACTGAAATACTTATTAGGAAGCTGAGTACTGTGTAAAATGCTTGCACAGATTTTTCTCCTTAAATCTTTATTTGAAAAATATAAACACATATTACTATCTCCACTTAATAGATTAAAAAAACCCAAAACCTAAAGAAGTTAAATATCTTTTCAAATCCCAGTTTACATAGTGAATGAATAAATGTACCAGAAAATGAACCTAATTCTCTTTGTGGAAAAATTCATGATTTTCCCACTAAATTATATTACTACTCTTCTATATCATTTATTCCCCAAAATGTATTCATTATTTATTCTATGCCAGACACTATGCTGACTTTTAAGGATAGATAAATGATCAGTATGTATCTTAGAATGATAGATGATAATTAAAATTAATATAAAATATTATGACTGAATGGAGGAGAGATCTTTTCTAATATGATAATACTCTGCCCAAATATGAGAATTTTACTATGCAGTAAAATTTAAAATTTTAAGCCAGCTTTTTAACTTTCTTCTTTTACTTTCATCAAGAGGCTCTTTAGTCCTTCTTCACTTTCTGCCATAAGGGTGCTGTCAATCTGCATATCTGAGGTTGTTGATATTTCTCCTGGCAATCTTGATTCCAGCTTATGCTTCATCCAGCCTGGCATTTTGCATGATATACTCTGCATAAAAGTTAAATAAGCAGGGTGACAATATACGGCCTTGATGTACTCCTTTCTCAATTTGGAACCAGTCTGTTGTTCCATGTCCAGATATAACTGTTGCTTCTTGACCTGCCTACAGATTCTCAGGAAGCAGATCAGGTGGTTTGATATTCCCATCTCTTTCAGAATTTTCCACAGTTTGTTTTGATCCACACTGTCAAAGGCTTTGGCATAGTCAATAAAAAAGAAATAGATGTTTTTATGGAACTCTCTTCCTTTTTGTTGATCCAGTGGATGTTGGCAATTTGATCTCTGGTTCCTCTGCCTTTTCTAAATCCAGCTTGAACATCTGGAAGTTCATGGTTCACATACTGTTGAAGCCTGGCTTGGAGAATTTTGAGCATTACTTTGCTAGCATGTGAGATGAGTGCAATTGTGCAGTAGTTTGAACATTCTTTGGCATTGCCTTTCTTTGGGATTGGAATGAAAACGGACCTTTTCCAGTCCTGTGGCTACTGCTGAGTTGTCCAAATTTGCTAGCACATTGAGTGCAGCACTTTCATAGCATCATCTTTTAGGATTTGAAATAGCTCATCTGGAATTCCATCCCCTCCAGTAGCTTTGTTCGTAGTGATGCTTCCTAAGGCCCACTTGACTTCACATTCCAGAATGTCTGGCTCTAGGTCAGTGATCACACCTTCGTGGTTATCTGGGTCATGAAGATGTTTTCTGTATAGTTCTTCTGTGTATTCTTGCCACCTCTTCTTAATATCTTCTGCTTCTGTTAGGTCCATACCATTTCTGTCCTTTATTGACCCCATCTTTCCATGAAATGTTTCCTTAGTACCTAATTTTCTTGAAGAGCTTTCTAGTCTTTCCCATTCTATTGTTTCCCTCTATTTCTTTGCACTAATTACTGAGGAAGGCTTTCTTATCCCTCCTTGCTATTTTTTGAAAGTCTGCATTCAAATGGGTATATCTTTCTTTTTCTCCTTTGCCTTTTGCTTCTCTTCTTTTCTCAGCTATTTGTAAGGCCTCCTCAGACAACCATTTTGCTTTTTTGCATTTCTTTTTCTCAGGATGGTCTTGATCACTGCCTCCTGTACAATGTCATGAACCTCCGTCCATAGTTCTTCAGGCACTCTGTCTATAAGATCTAATCCCTTGAATCTATTTCTCACTTCCACTGTATAATCAGAAGGGATTTGATTTAGGTCATACCTGAATGGTCTAGTGGTCTTCCCTACTTTCTTCAATTTAAGTCTGAATTTGGCAATAAGGAGTATGTGATCTGAGCCACAGTCAGCTCCTGGTCTTATTTTTGCTGACTGTATAGAGCTTCTCCATCTTTGGCTGCAAAGAATATAATCAATCTGATTGACCATCTGGTGATGTCCATGTGTAGAGTCTTCTCTTGTGTTGTTGTAAGAGGGTGTTTGCTATGACCAGTGGGTTCTCTTGGCAAAACTCTGTTAGCCTTTGCCCTGCTTCATTTTGTACTCCAAGGCCAAACTTGCCTGTTACTTGAGATAACACTTGACTTCCTACTTTTTGACTTCACTGAAGATAGTGACTGAAGCCATGAAATTAAAAGGCAGTTGCTCCTTGGAAGAAAAGCTATGACCAACTTAGACAGCATACTAGAAAGCAGAGACATAACTTTGCCAATAAAAGTCCGTATAGTCAAAGGTATTTTTTTTCAGTAGCCGTGTATGGATGTGAGAGTTGGACTATAAAGAACACTGAATTTCAAAGAATTGATGCTTTTGAGCTTTGGTGTTGGAGAAGACTCTTGAGAGTCCCTTGGACTGCTAGAAGATCCAACCAGTCAATCCTACTGGAAATCAGTCCTGAATATTCATTGGAAGGACTAATGCTGAAGCTGAAGCTCCAATACTTTGGTGGCCTGATGCGAAGAACTGATTCATAGGAAAAGACCCTGATGCTTGGAAAGATTGAAGGTGGAAGGAGAAGGGGATGACAGAGGATGAGATGGTTGGATGACATCACTGACTCAATGGACATGAGTTTGAGTAAACTCTGGGAATTGGTGATGGACAGGGAAACCTGGCATGCTACAGTCCATGGGGTTGCAAAGAGTTGGACATGACTAAGTGACTGAATTGAACTCAACTGAAAATTTAATTGATGTTAATGATTTGTGATGGATCAAAAATCCTTCTTGCTGCACTACTATGTGCTAATTATATTTGATGTAGATTGCTATATAAATAAAAAAAGTAGAACTTGTAGGAGAGTTGTGGACTTCCCTGGTGGCTCAGTGGTAAAGAACCTGCCTGCCAGTGCAGAAGCTGTGTTTTTGATCCCTGGAGAAAGAAATGGCAACCCATTCCAGTAGTCTTGCCTGGGAAATCCCATGGAAAGAGGAACATGGTGGGCTACAGTCCATGAGGTCCCAAAAGTTGGACATGACTTAGAGACTAAACAGCAACAACAAGGAGAGTTGTATTCAAAAATTCTGCTAACAGGTTTGAGTTTTGGTTAGGGAGAGAAACGTTTTTCTTAATGGAGAGCTTAGGTGGGAAGTAGAACTCTAGGTGCTGACTCCACACTACTGGCTTCTCATACTTGAGTGTATCTCAGAATCTGATAGAGGGGTTGTCAAGACATAGATTTCTGGGCCCAGCTCCTAAAATTTCTGATTCAGTAAGTATGGGATGATGGGGCCTGTGAATTTACTTTTCCAATAAGCTTCCTGATGCCACTGACCCGAGGACACATTTTGAGAACTTCTGCTCTGCATAAAAATACTTTCTTATTCTCCTCATACAAAATGAAAAAAAAAAAAAAAGAATATTTGATATATTCCATGGGTCAGCTTGTTCTGGAAACTGTCGATTACTGCCTTGGCCTCACCTAGGAGATCTGGTGATCTGTCAGCTTAGAAACGAGGAGCTTGAGAACCCACAAGATGAATATTGATTATCTGCACAAAATCATTTTTAAGGTAATTAGCTGAATTTAAAACTTCAACTTAGTGTTCGTTCATTTATGTGTTTATTAAAATAAAGGTAAACTTTAGAGGTTCTTCTTCCATGAGAAAATGTAGAGAGTTAAAATAACAGTTATCCCCATATTTTTCATTGCTTCTAAGTGATACCTTATTGTACTAAACATACTTTGAGGAAGGCAGGTGTCTTTGGAGCTATTTGGCATGCATCTGTTGTACAAAAGACATCTCATTGATCTTAAACAGAAGTGAACTCCAGAGAGAGACTTATTCGTGGTGTAGAGGAGCAAATTATATTTTCTTGTACCTGGCATTTAATCCAACCATCAAGCCCAATGAGCATGATTTTCTCTAACTTGAGTGAAGTGATAACTAAACATTTCAGCCTCAGACTTGAGTGTTTCAATGTAACACGAAATATACTTAGCTGAGACCCTAATCTATAGCATTCTGTTTTTTTTTTCCCTTTGATTTATGTTTAGTACTTTGTTAGAAGGTTCCCTTTTCATCTGATTCCACATGGATGCAATGTTTCCTGTCTCACAGCCAAAGTCAACCTTTTAAGGCCTACAGGGTTGTTGCAGGCATACAGATGAACAAAGCAGAGGGGAGGCTGGAATCCAGGACCACCTGGACTGCCAACAGAAGCTCTAGAACCACACAGGTTGGTCAATGTCCAGGAGGTCAAATGAGGAGTACACGGAGAAGAGCCTACAAAATCTGACAGCAGCAAAGCCAGTGGAAGTAGCATTCCTTAAATGAAAGGCAAAAGGAGACTCAGCGTAATCAGCGTAGGTTAAACAGACCTGGAATATATTAGTCATGGATCTTTAAAAAAAAAAAAAAAAGGTGATTACAGTACTTGGAAAAGATATTTCTGTAACTTCTAAAGCTTGGCAGCCTTAGGAAAAGGGGCTAGTTCTTAAGACCAGAAATTTTATGCAAGCTTTTCTAAAAATTGTTACCTGTGCTAAATGAGATTGGGATATTAAAACAGTATTATGGGATAGAGAACTGTGTGACTCAGACTCAATCAAGTGGCTCTCTGGGTTTCTGTAATCATTTTTCTCATATGGTTATAAAGGATTATTGATAAAAGCTAAATCATAAAAACTCTTCTGGCTTTTTTGATTATGCTTATTAGATCTTTTTAACATGTTCAAAATTTCCAATCTGTGCTATGTGTAATAGTTTATAAGCAAAATATGTTATTGTTGATATAGAATGAGAAAGCAGATGCATTTGATAAACAATTTTAACACTTTTGAGAAGAGGAAAGAACTTTCTGCAACAATAAAAATCACAGCAGCCAAAGATCACAATTTTTGGATTCAATGGAAGTTGAGTGTAATTCATAAATTATTTTGAGTTAGCATAATTTCCCCTAAAGAGTCATTTAATATTAAAAGAGAGAAAATGCCTTCTCAATTTTTTTCACCATCCCTTCCCTACCCCAATCAAGAATCTTGGGATCAAAAAAGGGAAAAAATAAAAATGTTTATGAAAATAATGTCCAAGAATTTGCAGAGTCTTACCAAAGGCAATGAAACTGTCAACATGGTTCCTTGTAAATTTATTATGTATCTATGCACTGGCATGTGTTGTACATTTGTTGGAAAAAATTCTCTAATATTCACTTTTAGAGTTCTTTTGCTGTGAACAAATGAAAAGTTAAAGCTTCATTAGCTGAATTGGACTTCTTGTTGGTCTTTAGGTGTCAACTACTTAAGACTGTCTGCTCCTTCAACTAGTTTGTACATTAGTGTTTTCAAAATTTCCAGACTATCTGTATTTATATTTTTCTGTTTTCTTATTCTCAGATTTTTAAAAAAAATTTTTAATTGGAAGCTAATTGCTTTACAATATTGTGTTGGTTTCTGTCTTATATCAAAATGAATCAGCCATAAGTATACATATGTATCCTCCCTCTTGATCCCCCCCTCCCACCTCCCACCCCATTTACCCCTCTAGGTTCTAACAGAGTACCTGATTTTAGCTCCCTGTCAGAATGGCTGTCAACAAAAAATCTACAAATAATAATTCTGGAGAGGATATGGAGAGAAGGGAACCCTCTTGCACTGTTGGTGGGAATGTAAAATGATACAGCCATTATGGATAATAGTATGGAAATTCCTTAAAAAACTAGAAATAAAACTACCATATGACTCAACAATGCCACTACTGGGCATATACCCTCAGATTCCTTTTTAAGATGTCAAAATTTATGCTTAAGAATACAGGATGTAACAGATTATACATGCTTATATTTTTTGACCACTGCCAGGCTTAATCTACATTCCCTGCTCTGACTTTCTTTTTCTCTACCTCTCCAGTGGTCACTGAGGGAGTTGATATCTTCCCCAGAAATAAGTTAGAATAGCTGTGGTTTTAATGAAAGCTTTAAATATATGTATATCTTACTTTAGGCAAAAGTAGCAAGTAGGGGCTGTTCTTCCAGAAATGTTTTGTGCTCTCAGATTTTTTTCATACTACTTTATTACTAACTATTCCTCTCTTTGTCTTCCAGGCTCATTACCTGGATTTGATCTCCCTGGCTTAATATTACTTAATGAACCAGGTCTTACTTTCATTTGGCCAATTTTGCTGTCTTTGTGCTGTTCTGCTCCCCTATGTTGATCCTTCCTGGCCTAGCCCTTCTCCTGAGACATGTGGGCATCTAGGGTACCATTCTCTTTTACTAATATGTTGAGGAGAGAGGCTGGAGGATAAGTACAATCTTCGTGTGTTTTCTGTAAAATATAAACTCTAGAGAATGGGCTCCACAGTATTAAAACAAATCACTTTCAGTGGAAAGAGAGCAAAGTATAACATGTGGCAGTTGTCCAAAAATATTAAAAAATTATCCTACTTGCTTGAGATAATGCACCATAGCTTTGTATCTAATTCAGACAGATGTTTCAGTCTCTTCAGACAAGATAGAGAGTGCTATGGAAGTTGCTTTCGGGTGGGATGAGGAGTGAATCTTTCATCCTATTACCTAGCATCTTTTCCATTATTGTTTAACTTTAGCCTACTAATGATACCTAAAAATTATGTTAACAAACTTTTTTGGATTAAGGCACTCAATTCCTCTTTTTAGGAAGTCAGATATTATGCTATATTAACAAACACTAGAAACAAAACTGGCTCAAAATTGGGAAGGGAATTTGTCAAGACTATACTGTCACACTGCTTACTAAACTTATATGCAGAATACATCTTCCGGAATGCCAAGCTGGATGAATCACAAGCTGGAATCAAGATTGCCAGGAGAAATATCAACAAACTCAGATATGCAGATGATAGCATTCTAATGGCAGAAGTAAATAAAAAGCCTCTTGATGAAGTTGAAAGAGGAGAGTGAAAAAGCTGGCTTAAAACTCAGCATTCAAAAAACTTGAGTTCATGGCATCCATTTCATCACTTCATGACAAATAGATAGGGGGAAAAATGGAAACAGTGACAGATTTTGTTTTCTTGGGCTCCAAAATCACCTCGGATGGTGACTGTAGTCACAAAATTAAAAGATGCTTACTCCTTGGAAGAAAAGCTGTGACAAATCTAGACAGTGTATTAAAAAGCATGATTTTGCTGACAAAAGTCTGTATAGTCAAAGCTATGGTTTTTTTCCAGTAATCATGTACAGATGTGTGAGTTGGACCATAAAGAAGGCTGAGCATTGAAGAATTGATGGTTTTGAACTGTGGTGCTGGAGGACTCTTGAGAGTCTCTTGGACTGCAAGCAGATCAAACTAGTTAATCCTAAAGGAAATCAACTCTGAATATCCATTGGAAGGACAGATGCTAAAGCTGAAGCTCTGATACTCTGGCCACCTGATGTGAAGAGCTGACTCATTGGAAAAGACCCTGATGCTGGGAAAGACTGAGGGCAGGAGGAGAAGGAGGTGACAAAGGATAATATGGTTGGAGGGTATCACCAACTCAATGGACTTGAATTTGAGCAAACTCTGGGAGATAATGAAGGGCAGGGAAGCCTGAAGTACTGCAGTTCATGGACTCACAAAGACTCAGACACAGTGAAGCGACTGCACAACAACAACAACCAAAACAAAAGAAGACATATGAAATGCTGTAAGAATGGGTGGTAGAGAGATCTCATCTAAGGGTCAAGAAGGCCTCCTGGGGAAGAAATATCCAGACCAAGACCTGAAACATAAGTAGAAGTTAACCAAGGGACTCAAATAAGCTCTGTATTGTTGAACTATAGATGTCAAGGGGGCATGAAGTTTGAGATGGAACTGAAAAGGCAGATAGACACCAAGCCACATGGGATCTTTTTTTTTTTAATTTAATTTTATTTTTTAACTTTACAATATTGTATTGGTTTTGCCATATATCAAAATGAATCTGCCACAGATATACATGTGTTCTCCATCCTGAACCCTCCTCCCTCCCCATACCTACCCTCTGGGTCATCCCAGTGCACCAGCCCCAAGCACCCAGTATCGAGCATTGAACCTGGACTGGTGACTCATTTCATACATGATATTATACATATTTCAATGCCATTCTCCCAAATTATCCCACCCTCTCCCTCTCCCACAGAGTCCAAAAGACTGTCCTATACATCAGTGTCTCTTTTGCTGTCTCGTATACAGGGTTATTGTTATCACCTTTCTAAATTCCATATATATGCATTAGTATACTGTATTGGTGTTTTTCTTTCTGGCTTACTTCACTCTGTATAATAGGCTCCAGTTTCATCCACCTCATTAGAACTGATTCAAATGTAATCTTTTTAATGGCTGAGTAATACTCCATTGTGTATATGTACCACAGCTTTCTTATCAGTTCATCTGCTGATGGACATCTAGGCCTTGTGCAGGAGTACATTTATCCTAAGAGACATGTGAAACAATTGAACTTTTAGCACAGTTGTGGCATGATTTTATATGCCTTTTTAAAAGCTATAGAAAAAAGGAAAGCCAATACATTGGTATTGGCAGTCATAAACACTTTCAGTTCAGTTAAGTCACTCAGTCGTGTCTGACTCTCTGTGACCCCATGAATCGCAGCACGCCAGGCCTCCCTGTTCATCACCAACTACCAGAGTTCACTCAGACTCACGTCCATCGAATCAGTGATGCCATCCAGCCATCTCATCCTCTGTCATCCCCTCCTCTTCCTGCCCCTAATCCCTCCCAGCATCAGAGTCTTTTCCAATATGTCAACTCTTCACATGAGGTGGCCAAAGACTGGAGTTTCAGCTTCAGCATCAGTCCTTCCAAAGAAATCCCAGGGCTGATCTCCTTTAGAATGGACTGGTTGGATCTCCTTGCAGTCCAAGGGACTCTCAAGAGTCTTCTCCAACACCACAATTCAAAAGCATCAATTCTTCCGTGCTCAGCTTTCTTCACAGTCCAACTCTCACATCCATACATCACCACTGGAAAAACCATAGCCTTGACTAGATGGACCTTTGTTGGTAAAGTAATGTCTCTGCTTTTGAATATGCTATCTAGGTTGGTCATAACTTTCCTTCCAAGGAGTAAGCGTCTTTTAATTTCATGGCTGTAGTCACTATCTGCAGTGATTTTGGAGCCCAAGAAAATAAAGTCTGTCACTGTTTCATTGTTTCCATC
>NW_011492847.1:69046-79333 GCF_000754665.1 Bison bison bison | reverse complement strand
ATTTGCATATCTGAGGTTATTGATATTTCTCCTGGCAATCTTGATTCCAGCTTGTGTTTCTTCCAGTCCAGCGTTTCTCATGATGTCCTCTGCATAGAAGTTAAATAAGCAGGGTGACAATATACAGCCTTGACGTACTCCTTTTCCTATTTGGAACCAGTCTGTTGTTCCATGTCCAATCTAACTCTTGCTTCCTGACCTGCATATAGGTTTCTCAAGAGGCAGGTCAGGTGGTCTGATATTCCCATCTCTTTAAGAATTTTCCACAGTTTCTTGTGATCCACACAGTCAAAGGCTTTGGCATAGTCAATAAAGCAGAAATAGATGTTTTTCTGGAACTCTCTTGTTTTTTCGATGATCCAGCGGATGTTGGCAATTTGATCTCTGGTTCCTCTGCCTTTTCTAAAACCAGCTTGAACATCAGGAAGTTCATGGTTCACATATTGCTGAAGCCTGGCTTGGAGAATTTTGAGCATTACTTTACTAGCGTATGAGATGAGTGCAATTGTTCAGTAGTTTGAGCATTCTTTGGCATTGCCTTTCTTTGGGATTGGAATGAAAACTGACCTTTTCCAGTCCTGTGGCTCCTGCTGAGTTTTCCAAATTTGCTGGCGTATTGAGTGCAACACTTTCACAGCATCATCTTTCAGGATTTGAAATAGCTCAACTGGAATTCCATCACCTCTAACAGTTTTGTTCATAGTGATGCTTTCTAAGGCCCACTTGACTTCACATTCCAGGATGTCTGGCTCTAGGTCAGTGATCACACCTTTGTGATTATCTTGGTCGTGAAGATCTTTTTTTAACAGTTCTTCTGTGCATTCTTGCCACCTCTTCTTAATATCTTCTGCTTCTGTTAGGTCCATACCATTTCTGTCCCTTATCGAGCCCATCTTTGCATGAAATGATCCCTTGGTATCTCTAATTTTCTTGAACAGATCTCTAGTCTTTCCCATTCTGTTGTTTTCATCTATTTCTTTGCATTGATCACTGAGGAAGGCTTTCTTATCTCTTCTTGCTATTCTTTGGAACTCTGCCTTCAGATGCTTATATCTTTCCTTTTCTCCTTTGCTTTTCACTTCTCTTCTTTTCACAGCTATTTTTAAGGCCTCCCCAGACAGCCATTTTGCTTCTTTGCGTTTCTTTTCCATGGGGTTGGTCTTGATCCCTGTCTCCTGTACAATGTCACGAACCTCAGTCCATAGTTAATCAGGCACTCTATCAGATTTAGTCCCTTAAATCTATTTCTCACTTCCACTGTATAATCATAAGGGATTTGATTTAGGTCATACCTGAATGGTCTAGTGGTTTTCCCTACTTTCTTCAATTTAAGTCGGAATTTGGCAATAAGAAGTTCATGATCTGAATCACAGTCAGCTCCTGGTCTTGTTTTTTTTTGACTGTATAGAGCTTCTCCATCTTTGGCTGCAAAGAATATAATCAATCTGATTTCAGTGTTAACCATCTGGTGATGTCCACATGTAGAGTCTTCTCTTGTGTTTTTGGAAGACGGTGTTTGCTATGACCAGTGCATTTTCTTGGCAAAACTCTATTAGTCTTTGCCCTGCTTCATTCCATATTCCAAGGGCAAATTTGCCTGTTACTCCAGGTGTTTCTTGACTTCCTACTTTTGCATTCCAGTCCCCTATTTTGAAAAGGACATCTTTTTTGGTGTTAGTTCTAAAAGGTCTTGTAGGTCTTCATAGAACCATTCAACTTCAGCTTCTTCAGCATTACTGGTTGGGGCATAGGCTTGGATCAGTGTGATATTGAATGGCTTGCCTTGGAAATGAACAGAGATCATTCTGTTGTTTTTGAGATTGCATCCAAGTACTGCATTTCGGACTCTTTTGTTGACCATGATGGCTACTCCATTTCTTCTAAGGGATTCCTGCCCGCAGTAGTAGATATAATGGTCATCTGAGTTAAATTCACCCATTCCAGTCCATTTTAGTTCGCTGATTCCTAGAATGTCAACGTTCACTCTTGCCATCTCCTGTCTGACCACTTCCAATTTGCCTTTACTCATGGACCTGACATTCCAGGTTCGTATGCAATATTGCTCTTTACAGCATCAGACCTTGCTTCTATCACCAGTCACATCCACAGCTGGGTATTGTTTTTGCTTTGGCTCCATCCCTTCATTCTTTCTGGAGTTATTTCTCCACTGATCTCCAGTAGCATATTGGGCACCTACTAACCTGGGGAGTTCCTCTTTCAGTATCCTATCATTTTGCCTTTTCATACTGTTTATGGGGTTCTCAAGGCAAGAATACTGAAGTGGTTTGCCATTCCCTTCTCCAGTGGACCACATTCTGTCAGACCTCTCCACTATGACCCACCCATCTTGGGTGGCCCAATGGGCATGGGTTAGTTTCATTGAGTTGGACAAGGCTGTGGTCCTAGTGTGATTAGATTGACTAATTTTCTGTGATTATAGTTTCAGTGTGTCTGCCCTCTGAAGCCCTCTTGTTAATGCCACTTAATAATCCTCTTCTCCTAACATATATGCATTTCCCTCATGGCTCAGTTGGTAAAGAATCCATCTGCAATGCAGGAGATCCTGGTTCAATTCCTGGGTTGGGAATATCCGCTGAAGAAGGGATAGGCTACCAACTCCAATATTCTTGGACTTCCCTGGTGGCTCAGAGTCCACCTGCAATGTGGGAGATGGGGTTCGATCCCTGGGTTGGGAAGATCTCCTGGAAGAGGGCATGGCAACCCATTCTACTATTCTTGCCTGAAGGCTTCCTTAGACTATATAGTTCATGAGGTCGAAAAGAGTCAGACACGACTGGGTGACTTTCCCTTTCACTTTATTAACATATACATTGAATTATTAAGAGGTAGCAACTACTGGGTATTGAGTGAAACTTACCTGAATTGTTGACTATGGAGTAAAAGGGAAAAAGTTATAGGATACATGGTAAGAAGGAGTCATAGAATGATATATTTGAGAGAAAAGAAAAGGAAAGACCATAGTAGATGCTTTCACATGCATTTATTTCTCACCGTCCATTTTGCAAAAAAGAAAACTGAAATCAGAGGCGTTTAGAGGAAATTTCCCCAAGAGCACATAGCAAGTGGCAGAGTTGGAATTTTAATTCAGATCCAGATTCTCCTATTGTATGTTCAGTGCTCTTTCTAATAGAAAAAATTTGTAAGAGAACATTGTGTCCTTAAGGGAGGAAATGTGCTAGAGTAATGGGGGTATAATATCACCTAAAGTATGATAGATGATAGAATCTACTTTTTATCATAATACTTGCCAGTGACTAATCCTCAATGAATAAAATCAAATGCTTGCATCCCAGTGGGAAATCATAATATTCTCTAGAGGTTAGTTCTTTGTATGATTTTCAAGTTAAAAAATACTGAAGATTGCAGTGTTTTCCACTTTCAGGGATCTCCCTATGTAATACTAATGTACCCTGTCAGTTGCTGAAACACATCCAAATTTTCTTTTTGTATTAAGGAAGGCTTTGTTTCTAATTTATTTAAAAACTTGATTAGTCATTCATTATTTTGTTACTCATTTCACAAGTATTTATTGACTCTAATAATTTCCAGGCACTGTTCAAGGTGCTGGAAAATAGCAGTGAATAAAAAATAAAATTTTCTTTGCTCTCATTTGCTTTTGTTGTTGTTTGGTCACTTAGTCATGTCCGACTCTTTGTGACCTCATGGAATGCAGCATACAGGCTTCCCTGTCTTTCACCACCTCCCAGAGCTTGCTCAGACTCATGTCCATTCAGACAGTGATGCCATCCAACCATCTCCTCTTCTGTCATCCTATTCTCCTTCAGCCTTCGATCTTTCCCAGCATCTGAGTCTTTTCTAATGAGTCAGCTCTTCATATCAGGTGGCCAAAGCATTGGAGCTTCAGCTTCACCATTCATCCTTCCAATGAATATTCGGGATTAATTTCCTCTAGGTTTGATCTCCTTGATGTCCAAGGGACTCTCAAGAGTCCTCTCCAACACCATAGTTCAAAAGCATCAATTCTTTGGCACTCAACTTTCTTTATGGCCCAACTCTCACATCCATACATGACTACTGGAAAAACCATAGCTTTGACTAGATGGATCTCTGTTGGCAAAGTAATGTCTCTGGTTTCTAATAGGCTCTCTATGTTTGTCATAGCTTTTCTTCCAAGGAGCAAGCGTCTTTTAATTTCATGGCTGTAGTAACCATCTGCAGTGATTTTGGAGCCCAAGAAAATAAAGTCTGTCACTGTTTCCATTGTTTCCTCATCTATTTGGCATTAAGTGAGAGGAGAAGATCGGGAGGAAAAGGGGACAACAGAGGATGAGATGGTTGGATGGCATCACCAACTCGATGGACATGAGTTTGAGCAAGCTCCGGGAGTTAGTGATGGACAGGGAGGCCTGGTGTGCTGTAGTTCATGGGGTCAGCAAGAGTCAGATATGACTGAGTGACTGAATTGAACTGATGGGACTGGATGCCATCACTTTGACTTTTTGAATGTTGAATTTTAAGCCAGCTTTTTCACTCTCCTGCTTCGTCTTCATGAAGAGGCTCTTTAGTTCCTCTTCACTTTATGCCAAAAACATGATGTCATGTGCCTACCTGAGGTTATTGATGTTTCTCCTGGCAATCCTGCCTCCAGGTTATGCTTCATCCAGCCTGGCATTTCTCATGATGTACTCTGCATATAAGTTAGATAAGCAGGCTGACAATATACAGCCTTGTTGTACTCCTGTCCCAATTTGGAACCAGTCCATTCTTCCATGTCCGGGTCTAAATGTTTCTTCTTGACCAGCATACAGACCTCTTAGGTGGTAGGTAAGGTGCTCTGTTATTCCCATCTTTTGAAGAATTTTCCACAGTTTGTTGTGATTCATACAATCAAAGGCTTTCAGTTCAGTTCAGTCACTCAGTCGTGTCCGACTCTTTGCGACCCCATGAATCTCAGAATACCAGGCCTCCCTGTCCATCACCAACTCCTGGAGTTCAACCAAACTCATGTCCAGCGAGTCGGTGATGCCATCCAGCCATCTCATCCTCTGTTGTCCCCTTCTCCTGCTGCCCCAATCCCTCCCAGCATCAGGGTCTTTTCCAATGAGTCAACTCTTCATATGAGGTGGCCAAAGTATTGGAGTTTCAGCTTCAGCATCAGTCCTTTCAATGAACACCCAGGACTGATCTCCTTTAGGATGGACTGGTTGGACCTCCTTGCAGTCCAAGGGACTCTCAAGAGTCTTCTCCAACACCACAGTTCAAAAGGATCAATTCTTCATTGCTCAGCTTTCTTCACAGTCCAACTCTCACATCCATACATGACCACTGGAAAAAACCATAGCCTTGACTAGATGGACCTTTGTTGGCAAAGTAATATCTCTACTTTTTAATATGCTATTTAGGTTGGTCATAACTTTCCTCCCAAAGAGTAAGTGTCTTAATTTCATGGCTGCAATCACCATCTGAAGTAATTTTGGAGCCCCAAGAAAATAAAGTCTGACACTGTTTCCACTGTTTCCCCTTGGACATGGAACAACAGCCTGGTTCCAAATAGGAAAAGGAGTACGTCAAGGCTGTATATTGTCACCCTGCTTATTTAACTTATACACAGAGTACAGCATGAGAAACGCTGGGCTGGAAGAAGTACAAGCTGGAATCAAGATTGCAGGGAGAAATATCAATAACCTTAGATACGCAGATGACATCACCCTTATGGCAGAAAGTGAAGAGGAACTAAAAAGCCTTTTGATGAAAGTGAAAGAGGAGAGTGAAAAAGTTGGCTTAAAGCTCAACATTCAGAAAACTAAGATCAAAGGCTTTAACGTAGTCAATTAAGCAGAAGTAGATAAGTTTTTGGAATTCTCTTGCTTTTTCTATGATCCACCAGATGTTGGCAATTTGATCTCTGGTTTCTCTGCCTTTTCTAAATCCAGCTTGCCCATCTGGAAGTTCTTGCTTCATGTAGTGTTGAAGCCTGGTTTGGAGAATTTTGAACATTACTTTGCCTAGGGCTTCCCTGGTGGCTCAGAGGGTAAAGCATCTGCCTGTGATGTGGAAGACCCAGGTTCGATCCCTGGGTCTGGAAGATCCCCTGGAGAAGGAAATGGCAACCCACTCCAGTATTCTTAGCTGGAGAATCCCGGACAGAGGAGCCTGGTGGGCTACAGTCCATGGGGTCGCAAAGAGTCAGACACGACTGAGCGACTACAACTTAACTTACTTAACTTACATGCTAGTGTGTGAGATGAATGCAATTGTGTGGTAGTATGAACATTCTTGGGCTTCCCTTGTGGCTCATCTGGTAAAGAATCTGCCTGCAATGCAGGAGACCTTGGTTCAATCCTTGGGTTGGGAAGACCCCCTGGGAAAAGGAGAGGCTACCCACTCCAGTATTCTGGCCTGGAGAATTCCATGGACTATTAGGTCATGGGGTCTCAAAGATTCAGACATGACTAAGCAACTTTCCCTTGAACATTATTTGGCATTGCCTTTCTTTGGGATTGGAATGAAAACTGACCTTTCCCATTCCTGTGGCCACTGCTGAGTTTACCATATTTGCTGGCATGTTGAGTACAGCACTTTAACAGCATCATCTTTTAGGATTTGAAATAGCTCAGCTGGAATTTTATCACCTCCACTAGGTTTGTTCATAGTTATGTTTCCTAAGGCCACTTGACTTCACACTCCAGGATGTCAGGCTCTAGGTGAGTTACTTTCACGATTATCTGGGTCATGAAGACCTTTTTTTGTATAGTTCTTCTGTGTATTCTTGACGCCTTGTCTTAATATCTTCTGCTTCTGTTAGGTCCTTACTGTTTTTGTGCATAATTGCCCATCTTTGCATGAAATGTTCCCTTGGTATCTCTAATATTCTTGAAGAGCTCTCTAGTCTTTCCCATTCTATAGTTTTCTCTATTTCTTTGCATTGATCGCTGAGGAAGGCATTCTTATCTCTCCTTTGTATTCTTTGGAACTATGCATTCAAGTGGGTATATCTTTCCTTTTCTCCTTTGCCTTTAGCTTCTCTTCTTTTCTCAGCTATTTGTAGACCCTCCTCAGATAATCATTTTGCCTTTTTGCATTTCTTTTTCTTGGAGATGGTTTTGATCACTGAATCCTGAACAACGTCACGGACATCTGTCCATAGTTCTTCAGGCACTCTATCAGATCTATCTCTTGAATCTATTTGTTACTTCTACTACAAAATTGTAAAGGATTTGATTTAGGTCATACCTGAATGAATACCTCATTTTTTTTTAGTGAATATATATAAACACACACATACAGTGTGTGGGTTTATATATATTTATATATATATATATATATTTCTAATGTATCTTTGCCAAGCAATAGGAAATTTCAAATTGATCAAACTTTCCATCTTTACATTTCAAGGGCCTATATATACTCTCCATTTATCTTCTATCTCCAACTCCAGTTCTGGAATGTTGAGTCTAGTAGGTATGTGCTTTCTATCAATACATCTGGGAAATTAAAGATTTTGATTCTTCCATTATAGACTGTATTATTCCAAAGAGAAAATGAAGCTCTTTTTATAGCCCCAGCCTGCTGTGGCCCTCCACATGTATTTGCCCTCTTGTTCTTCCTTAGGCAGTGTTGTTCCTATGCTCTTATTGGAGCTGTTTTCTGTCCTATCATATGTTGTTTATTTTTGGTACTGTCTCTGCCACATCCATGATATGGAATTCAAGTCAAATCTTGGAATTTGATGGAACAGGTCCCTTTGAAACCTCTTGAGTTCTATTTCAGGGAGCGAACAGAATAATTTCAAATACTTCTGATCTAGATCAGAGGTTAATTATTCTTCAAGGATACTTATTGTAGCCAGAATAATTTGAGTTAACAAAGATGGTGTTAGCTTATGATGGCTTCAACTGTTCTCATGCCGAATTATCCATGGTGTGACATTTACCTCATTGTTATCAATTAGTCCATCAAATTTCTCAACATTCCTTTCTGGATATAATATAGGTGTTGAGATAATGTTGAATTAGAGTATTTACATTTCCTGACTCCGACCACCTAAACAATTTATTTCGGATTGGATTATGGTTTTTGTAGAACTAGAAGACAAACAGAAATGAACCCGTTGCCTGTGCTCCTTGGACAATCAACTTTGTGATACAGAGATTCCTCCAAGTGCTAGAAAGCAAGGAGGGGATCACACAGATAGCTGATGACTAGATTTCAGGCTTAGGGAAAGTTCTAGATTGCTTGCTCCCATTGGTTGCCAGTTGCTGCCTTAGCTAACATCACAAATGGGCAGGGGAGTAAGAAAGTAAGGTTACCAGGGAATGTTTTGGGTGAAGATATTTCCTTGCTTTCTACTTTTGAAGAAACATTGCACTAATATCTTGTTGAATTAGAAATTAAGGCTATATTCCTGATAACAGACTAAGAAGGGATGTATCATCCAAGGCATTTAGCATGGCATCTGTGTGGAAAGCAGAGTTTGCAGATCAGTATGCCTGAGCTACACATGATGATCTGGATGAGTCTGGGTCATGGTTTTATACAAGGGTAGAAGATTTTTCCCCTGTATTTCATTTCCCAAATGTGAATGTTGGCAACATTTTTATTTTTGTTTTGCCTGTAGTGACACACTGGCCATACATCCCTGAGGAAACCATATCCATGTACCTAGGACTTTTTCCTGATATTATAGCATTCAATACATTTTATATGGAGTTTAGATTTTTATTCCAGGGACACACTGTTTTAAATATGTTGTTATAGAAGATTATCTGCTTGTTTTCTAAAGATTCATGAGGTTTCCTAAAATGAATTTACAGAGTTCCCCTTCTACATACTGGGGAAGGAGGAAGGGAAAGAATGAACATAACATTTTAAGAATGAAAACTTGCAGAGATGATCTAGGTTTATCACCATAAAAACTGACAATTGAACCTTTCATTTAGACTTGAAAGGGAAAGTGGTGGCATTTAAAGCAAATTTAGCTTCTGTGCCACTCTCCAGTAGCAAAATCCATAAGATATCATGTAGAATACTGTGGCTGAGTTGATGGGCCTGTCAGAGTGTGTCCTTTCTACTTTCACCACTCTTTTTTTCTTTTTTTTTTACTCTTTATTGAATTTGTTACAGTATTTCTTCTGTTTTGTTTTGGGTTTCTGGCCATAAACCTTGTCAGATGTTAGCTCTCCATCCAGGGATGGAATCTGTGCCCCATGTGTTGGAAGGTGAAGCCCTATCCATTGGACCACCAGCAAAGTCCCCACCACTCTTAATGAGGCTGAATCTCAGACAGAGTGCTGCTAGGAAGGGCATAGCTCCTTTGTGATTGCTCATCTGCTCAGATATGGGAAAGAACCTAAGGGGGAGGGCAGCTGTCCCCAAAACACTATCCCCAGGACAACGTTTAGGGGACTACATCTAACTGATGAGCTTGGATTATCTACTTTCACTTATATGTCAGTGGTCAGTGAGAGGTTTGCCAAGGGGAATGAAGCTTGGTCAATGAAAGTCTCTTTGGAGAAGTTATTTAGGGTTCATTTTCATAGAGGTGCACAGTAAAAATACATTAAAATCCTGTTGACACAGTAAGGATATTTATGCACTTCTTTACCTAGTGTTTGAATATTTAAGCTATCCTCTTCAGTTTTGGAATTAGCTGATGTCAGTGCTCTTAGTTTTTTTCTTTTAAAATATTTTAAATTACATTGGGGAATTGAGCAAATCTTATTACTGTCATGTTGTATATACCTCTGTTCATTCAAATATTCATGACTATTTCCATGTACTTATATTTATGGAACATTGCCAGGTGCATATTCCCCTTTCTTGGCACTTACAGAAACATTTGAATTAGGGGACAAGAGTTCAAGGCAAAATAACTCTACTGGGAATTTAATTACCATAAAAGCTATATAGTATACGTATTTTAAACCTAAGTGTGACATTGCAGAATTACTGAGACTCCCTGGGTAAGGGCAGACTGGAAAATAATTCATCACTTGGCAACTGCTATCTTTTATGACATAGGCAGGAAAATCGGGAGTTACCCTTGTTTCTATGTTTAGCTTGTTTGTTTACCCAGGACGCAAGAACAGGTGGTGAACCTTGAAAAATGTCGAGATATCTGTCAGTATCATCTTGATTGAGTTGGTCTCTCTTTTAAACCAGTATTGTTCCTAGTTTCCTTGTAGCTTGATCTGGCTTCTCTCTTGGAAACATGCATAGCTCATACAACGGACCTTGGTTAGTCTATTCTTAATCTGAAGCACAAAACCCTCTTCCATGGGCTAGGGATCTCAATTACTGTAATGT
>NW_011492847.1:68311-68946 GCF_000754665.1 Bison bison bison | reverse complement strand
AGTCACTTCAGTCATGTCCAACTCTGTGTGACCCAGTAGATGGCAGCCCACCAGGCTCCCCCATCCCTGGGATTCTCCAGGCAAGAACACTGGAGTGAGTTGCCATTTCCTTCTCCAATGCATGAAAGTGGAAATTGAAAAGGAAGTCACTCAGTTGTGTCCGACTCTTTGCAAAGCCCATGGACTGCAGCCTACCAGGCTCCTCCATCTGTGGGATTTTCCAGGCAAGAGTACTGGAGTGGGGTGCCATGACCTTCTCCAAATGCTGTCTAGGTGAATCATAACTTTTCTTCCAAGGAGAAAGTGTCGTTTAATTTCATTGCTTCAGTCACCATCTTCAGTGATTTTGGAGCCCAAAAAATAAAGTCCAGCATTATTTCTACCGTTTCCCCATCTATTTGCCATGAAGTGATGGGACCAGATGCCATGATCTTCGTTTTCTGAATGTTGAGCCTTAAGCCAAGTTTTTCACTCTCCTCTTTCACTTTCATCAAGAGGCTTTTGAGTTCCTCTTCACTTTCTGCCGTAAGGGTGGTGTCATCTGCATATCTGAGGTTATTGATATTTCTCCCGGCAATCTTGATTCCAGCTTGTGCTTCTTCCAGCCCAGCATTTCTCATGATGTACTCTGCCTA
>NW_011492847.1:66393-68211 GCF_000754665.1 Bison bison bison | reverse complement strand
TAATCTGAAGCACAAAACCCTCTTCCATGGGCTAGGGATCTCAATTACTGTAATGTCTTTGTGGTCTTAATTAGTGCTTTATTTTGTGCGTGTAACCTAAAATAAGTAATCATTTTGACCTAATTGCCATTTTGCATGGTTCTCAATGGTCTTTTCAACCATGGAGAAGACTCAGTGATTGTACATTTTATTCAATTGTTTGTATGATTATTTGTTCCTCTCCTTTATTCCCTGGAAATTTCTTATAAAATGAATGATGTCTAGGTTTAAAAATCGCGGTAATATCTGTCAGATTTTCGATCTCTTGCTCTTTAAATGATATATCCTGAGAAAACTGTGTATGCATAATGAGTACATATATGTGTATTAATGCTTAGAAATGAAAGAGGGATACAAAGCAATAAATATATATGTTAGTAATAATTCAGTTATAGGAATGAAAAGAGTGCAAATTTTACTCTATTTGAAACTGAAAAATAGTGCATTCTTGAATGTTTTTAATAAAAATTAGAAATAGTTTAAAAATATACAAAGGAAACTAAGGAAAAAGTCAAACCTACTGCCTTTGTTATTAAAATTATTTCTGATCTTCTGTTTTATTTACTTAATATGACCATTTATGAAAAAGGTGCTTTAAAGTCTAATACAGTGTATTTCTAGTGTACCTGCTTTAGATAATTTAATAATATTTTGTTTGGCTATATGTTCATAACACTTTATTGGTATATTACATGCCCAGTCCTTAAAATGCTGTCTAGTATATATGAGGTGTCAACATGCTATACCGAATATATGAATAAAATGGGTGGGATATCCAGAAATTACCTGTTTCTAAATCTGAAAATGCATTGAATTTCTTGTGTATTCTTTTTCATTTGGACTTTTGTTTAGAAGATTTTTCCCTAAGGCAAAAATATGGGTCTAGGTATTCTGGAGGGCATGTGTTCAACTGTTACACGGTCTCTTAGTTAAAAACTTTGCCAGTTCAAAACACTGTAGCCTAATCTTACTCCTAGTTCTAACTACCATTGATCATAGCATCTTGGTCTACTGAAAACACCCATATTTCTCTGTCTTCAGTTTTTTCCATCAATCTTGTTCTGTCTGCTTTAAAATTTTCCCAAAGTTATTGATATTCCTGACTGTTCTGGCATCCTTCTTGAGTTCAGTTCAGTTCAGTCGCTCAGTTGTGTCCGACTCTTTGCGACCCCATTAATCGCAGCACACCAGGACTCCCTGTCCATCACCAACTCCTGGAGTTCACCCAAACCCATGTCCATTGAGTCAGTGATGCCATTCAATCACCTTATCCTCTGTCGTCCCCTTCGCCTCCTGCCCTCAATCTTTCCCAGCATCAAGGTCTTTTCTAAAGAGTCAGCTCTTCACATCATGTGGCCAGAGTATTAGAGTTTCAGCATCAACATCAGTCCTTCCAATGAACACTCAGGACTGATCTCCTTTAGGATGGACTGGTAGGATCTCCTTGCAGTCCAAGGGACTCTCAAGAGTCTTCTCCAACACCACAGTTCAAAAGCACCTGTTCTTCAGTGCTCAGCTTTCTTTATAGTCAAACTCTCACATCCATACATGACCACTAGAAAAACCATAGCTTTGACTAGAAGGACCTTTGTTGACAAAGTAATGTCTTTGCTTTTTAATATGCTGCCTGCTGCTGCTGCTGCTAAGTCACTTCAGTCATGTCCAACTCTGTGTGACCCAGTAGATGGCAGCCCACCAGGCTCCCCCATCCCTGGGATTCTCCAGGCAAGAACACTGGAGTGAGTTGCCATTTCTTTCTCCAATGCATGAAAGTGGAAA
>NW_011492847.1:61262-66293 GCF_000754665.1 Bison bison bison | reverse complement strand
GATTCCAGCTTGTGCTTCTTCCAGCCCAGCATTTCTCATGATGTACTCTGCCTATAAGTTAAATAAGCAGGGTGACAGTATGCATCCTTGACGTACTCCTTTTCCTATTTGGAACCAGTCTGTTGTTCGATGTCCAGTTCTAACTATTGCTTCCTGACCTGCATACAGGTTTCTCAAGAGGCAGGTCAGGTGGTCTGGTATTCCCATCTCTTTCAGAATTTTCCACAGTTTCTTGTGATCCAAACAGTCAAAGGCTTTGGCATAGTGAGTAAAGCAGAAATAGATGTTTTGGAACTCTCTTGCTTTTTTCGATGGTCCAGTAGTTGTTGGCAATTTGATCTCTGGTTCCTCTACCTTTTCTAAAACAAGCTTGAACATCTGGAAGTTTACGGTTCATATATTGCTGAAGCCTGGCTTGGAGAATTTTAAGCATCACTTTACTAGCATGTGAGATGAGTGCAATTGTGCAGTAGTTTGAGCTTTGTTTGGCATTGCCTTTCTTTGGGATTGGAATGAAAACTGACCTTTTCCAGTCCTGTGGCCACTGCTGAATTTTCCAAATTTGCTGCACACTGAGTGCAGCACTTTAACAGCATCATCTTTCAGGATTTGAAATAGCTCAACTGGAATTCCATCCCCTCCAGTAGCTTGTTCATAGTGATGCTTCCTAAGGCCCACTTGACTTCACATTCCAGGATGTCTGGCTCTAGGTGAGTGATCACACCATTGTGATTATCTGGGTCATGAAGATCTTTTTTTGTACAGTTCTGTGTATTCTTGCCACCTCTTAATATCTTCTGCTTCTGTTAGGTCTCTACCATTTCTGTCCTTTATTGAGCCCATTTTGCATGAAATGTTCCCTTGGTATCTCTATTATCTTGACGAGATCTCTAGTCTTTCCCATTCTGTTGTTTCACGCTTCTTGAGTGAACTCCCTCAATTGACTTGAATCAGAAATTCTATCTAATCCTTTTGATCTGTGTATTTACGTTTGCCCTAATGTTAGGTGATGCTTTCTTCTACTATCTTTGTATATTTTCTTCTATATGTTTATTCAAGAAGAAAACTAACTTTATGTATCAACTCCACCCAATATTTTTCCATGTAGATTATTTATTCTCACTTTAATCTCTTTATTTTTTTCTGGGCATTTTGGCTTTTTCCCAAGCCTTTGGCACTGAATCAGGCACCCATTACCTTTTCTCTTGTATTTCTTCTGCTATTTTCTAAAGGTTTAAAATCTTGTTCTTGCATTACTCATTTGCTTAAATCTTTAATTATTACATTTTAGTTTGTCCTATTTCATTTCTCATCTCTTATCCAGGTTTAAGATTATAAGACAATGGTGATCTAAAATTTTCTTCTCTTTCTAAGGACAAAGATACTTCAGTATATGATCTATGGTTAGGGCCAGCTTTGCAAATATATGACCAATAGTTTCATGTTCAGAAGAGTTAAGGTTTAATTCTCTACAGCTGTCATTTTGAAATTCTTAATAATTTTATGTTTAAATTTTGCATTTTTTGTGTGAATAATGAATGCAAGGGAATGATGAAGCATGCATCATCATTCTCCTGGGCTCACAGGTCTGGGTCTCCCCATGTTGGTCATCTGCTCCCTCACTCTTTGGCACTCATTCTCCACTTCTCTCACTTTTTCTTCACCTTTGTTCAGTAACCACTGCTGCTCTTTACCTTTAGTGGATGCCTGAGCAAGAGCGAGAGGGAGGTGAGAGTCTGGCAGTATGTCACATGGTCTCTGGGCAAGGAGGATGGAAGTGCCTGACCTTTGTCAATATGGCAGGCCCATATTTGGGGAGCCATTGAGCAGAGGTCCTCTTAAGCAACTCCAATCTACATACCTAGGGCATCCTAAGATGGAGGTTACAGTTCCTCCAGATTACTACAGTGATGGGTTAGGTTTATATTCCTGTGTGATAGTGGAGATTACTTGTCCACAGTAGGCTGGGGTACAGCATGTTGGTTGGAAAGTTGGCAGAGAGGGGAATCCAGCAGTAAATTCATGAAGAATCATGGGTCTGCGTCACCTCTGGTGCTATGAGAGTCTGAGCTAGCCTAGCTGCTATTCTTATACTACAGGAAGCATGATATTAAATAGCAAATTTTAAAAAATGTGATATATTTAAAGAGAACACAAAAGAAGAACTAGTTTACATTTTAGTACCTTTAATGGCACTTTTTTTTTTCCTGGATTTTAAACAGCCACATTTTCCTTTTGTGCTGGGCTTTGCAAATTATGTACCTGGCACTTTAGATCTCTCCCCTTAGAACCTATTCCCTAGAGGACTGGGGATATAAGTTAAATTTATCAGTGTGGTCATTCATCTGCCTAATTTGTGTGGATCACAGAACTCCAGGGATCTTTGTTTCTGTGTAATTGACTGTATTTGATTGTTTTGTTGAATCCACAGTTGTGTGAAAACTCCATTAAATTCACAGAATTATACTAAGCAATGATTTAAGATAGTGATGCCTTCATTAAAGATTGTGATTACTCTTTTTCAGGCATGAGTTTGTATGTCAATATAAACTCCAGTTAAGAAAAAACCCACCACTATCCTGCTTTGAGTGATGAGAAAAAGTACTTTTTCTACTGAAGTTACTTTTGATATCTTTGGTATAAATTGTGTCAACAGGTCTAAGTAGACTGTTTTTTTGCCTCTTCTGTCTTTCCCCTGCCCTCCAGACAATACATTTTCAGGTTTGCTGTTGTGTTTCTTTCTTGTAAGAGAAGCCAAAACAGCTCACTGGGAATTGAGTTAAAGAAATTCAGGGCATTTTGACTTCTTGCTTTCTCTCCCAAATATGCTTTGTGGTTCTGCTATTCTTCACAGAATCTCTCATCCTTTCTCTCTCTTCTAATTGAGGCATCTTAATGAACTTTGATACATTTCCCTTTACATATTTTCAATAGCATATTGAAATGTAATAGCACTCTTGACAATGTAATTTGATTAAACTTGAGCTAGATGTGGAAAAAATTCCCTCAAAGGTTAAAATATATGTTTGTAATAATTCAGTATCCCTTGTGATACTTAAACTGATGTAGTTATTACTTGTTCTTTCTCAGTATTTCGTTTTGGAATTTCAGTTTCTGTTTGGTGGGTATTATAAGCCTTAGTTTGTTGCTGTCTTTCCTGGTAGGCCCTAGGAAGGGTCCTAAGCTAAATGGCCATATAGCATTCCAGTACTTTAGTATATGTAAGTATATTTATTGCTAGACAATAGTTTTGGATTATTTTGTCATTCCAATTAATGATGTAATAAATATCTTTGAAAACAATATATGTATTTATTGCATTCCAGGCTATTTTTCAGAATTGATACCAAAATAGGAAATATACTCATTTATGAAGCCCTTGATATATATTGAAAATTAGCTTAAGAGAAAGTTATAACAACTCAGAATTCTATCAGCATCTAAAGTTTGCTTATCTGATCTGCTTTGGGTATTATCACTTAGTTGATGAAAAGTGGTATCCTGTTTTGATTTGTATTTCTTTGACTACTAGTGAAGTAGGAAGTTTGTTCAAGCACTTCCAAGTCCTCTGTACTTTCTCCTTCAGGCTCTCATTGGAAATGAAAAAAAAAATATCTTCAGAGCATAACAGATTTTAGAAAATATATTAAATTATTGGTAATTTCCATCATGAGTCTTTTTATTTGGTTAAGTTGCACAAATGGAAAAAAAATTCTTAATAGGGATGTCTTTCATGGTTGTCTGAAGCAGTTATAGCTTACTAATTGTATTGAGGCAAATGGCTGAGGCTAGCCAGCTGCCTAAGAGAGAGATTTAACCAAAGATAGACAAGAGAGCGTGTGCAGCCTTACTTGTAACTTCATCCACTCCTGCTACTGTCCACATAGTTTTTTAGAAATTGTTTACGGGTTTATATTTCCCTGGAGGGGAGGAATTTACTTTTCATCAAAGGTTCATTTAGTAATTAATATTTCTTTTTGATCTACATACAGTGTCAGTTATAGCTGTTATAGTTCTTAGTGTATCCTTTTTAAGATGGAAATTTAATTAGGTGCACATTTGTGATGAGATGTTCAAGTGACTTAGGAACGTATACTACCACATGTACCTGATATTTAATCAAAAGTATAAAAGAAGTAAAATTTAAAAACAGTAGTCTTAGTGCTAAGACTGAACATTACTTATCTTCAGTTGACAAAGAAAATTAAACTACTTATACTATGCTATTATTTGCCCTGGTGACTTCAGTTCAGTTCAGTTCAGTCACTCAGTCACGTCTGACTCTTTGCGACCCCATGAATTGCAGCACGCCAGGCCTCCCTGTCCATCACCAACTCCTGGAGTTCACTCAGACTCACGTCCATTGAGTCAGTGATGCCATCCAGCCATCTCATCCTCTGTCATCCCCTTCTCCTCCTGCCCCCAATCCCTCCCAGCATCAGAGTCTTTTCCAGTGAGTGAACTCTTCACATGAGGTGGCCAAAGTACTGGAGTTTCAGCTTTAGCATCATTCCTTCCAAAGAAATCCCAGGGCTGATCTCCTTCAGAATGGACTGGTTGGATCTCCTTGCAGTCCAAGGGACTCTCAAGAGTCTTCTCCAACACCACAGTTCAAAACCATCAATTATTCGGTGCTTAGCCTTCTTCACAGTCCAACTCTCACATCCATACATGACCACAGGAAAAACCACAGCCTTGACTAGACAGACCTTTGTTGGCAAAGTAATGTCTCTGCTTTTGAATATGCTATCTAGGTTGGTCATAACTTTTCTTCCAAGGAATAAGCATCTTTTAATTTCATGGCTGCAGTAACCATCTGCAGTTATTTTGGAGCCCCCCAAAATACAGTCTGACACTGTTTCCACTGTTTCCCCATCTAATTCCCATGAAGTGATGGGACGGGATGCCATGATTTTAGTTTTCTGAATGTTGGGTTTTAAGCCAACTTTTTCACTCTCCTCTTTCACTTTCATCAAGAGGCTTTTGAGTTCCTCTTCACTTTCTGCCATAAGGGTGGTGTCATCTGCATAT
>NW_011492847.1:60281-61162 GCF_000754665.1 Bison bison bison | reverse complement strand
GTACTCTGCATATAAGTTAAATAAGAGGGTGACAATATACAGCCTTGACGAACTCCTCTTCCTATTTGGAACCAGTCTGTTGTTCCATGTCCAGTTCTAACTGTTGCTTCTTGACCTGCATATAGGTTTCTCAAGAGGCAGATCAGGTGGTCTGGTATTCTCATCTCTTTAAGAATTTTCCACAGTTTATTGTGATCCATACATCAAAGGCTTTGGCATAGTCAATAAAGCAGAAATCGATGTTTTTCTGGAACTCTCTTGCTTTTTCCATGATCCAGAAGATGTTGGCAATTTGGTCTCTGGTTGCTCTGCCTTTTCTAAAACCAGCTTGAACATCTGGAAGTTCACGGTTCACGTATTGCTGAAGCCTGGCTTGGAGAATTTTGAGCATTACTTTACTAGTGTATGAGATGAGTGCAATTGTGTGGTAGTTTGAGCATTCTTTGGCATTGCCTTTCTTTGGGATTGGAATGAAAACTGACCTTTTCCAGTCCTGTGGCCACTGCTGAGTTTTCCAAATTTGCTGGCAGATTGAGTGCAGCACTTTCACAGCATCATCTTTCAGGATTTGGAATAGCTCAACTGGAATTCCATCTCCTCCAGTAGCTTTGTCCGTAGTGATGCTTCCTAAGACCCACTTGGCTTCACATTCCAGGATGTCTGGCTCTAGGTCAGTGATCACACCTTTGTGATTATCTTGGTCGTGAAGATCTTTTTTGTACATATCTTCTGTGTATTCTTGCCACCTCTTCTTAATATCTTCTGCTTCTATTAGGTCCATACCATTTCTGTCCTTTATCGAGCCCATCTTTGCATGAAATGTTCCCTTGGTATCTCTAATTTTCTTGAAGAGATCTCTAGTCTTTCCCATTCTGTTGTTT